>NW_024624363.1:0-2268 GCF_008729295.1 Plectropomus leopardus
TGTCAGCACCTGTAGCCACGGCGTCAGGTCCCAACTTCTCACTGGCTGACCTGGACAGCAGTCCCAGCTACTACAACATCAACCAGGTGGCTCTGGGGCGACGCTCCCTCACCTCCCCTCCTTCCACCAGGTACACTATGTTTTCACTTAGAGAACAGTATTAGTTTGGGGGTGTCAGGAGAGGTATGTTGCTCAGGAAATACCAGTGACCATTATCCAAGTCCAGCTGTCCGCCATTAGTAGAGTCTCTTGTGGGTGAAGCCACCATGTGGCAGTAGCAGTGCTACCTTGGTATGCGATTCGCTGTGAAGCCAAGGGCAGACTGGAGGGAAGTGTGAAATCACAGTAATATCTGCCAACCGTATATCGCTTCGTATCGCAAGGGTGACTTTACTGGCAAGTAAAGTACTCTATTTCATTGAGGTTTCTTGCTACAAACAGCATTTAATACTACAGTTCGTTTCCAGTCTTGGAATCTGTCCTGAACCTCTTCATATATATGTGTGTGTGTGTGTGTTTGTGTGTGTGTGTGTGTGTGTCTCCCTGTTAGCTGCTCTCCTCTTTATGAATGTGTAATTTCTCTTTCTGCTGTTTCCTCATTTGTGTCTTTCTTAACTTTTGTCTCTTTCTCTCTTCTTACCTCTGTCATCTGCTGTCACTTTAGGTCTGAGGTGGAGTTGTACGCAAACCTTCCACGGAGGTAGTTATAAACACCTACAAAGACACAAACTAATGTGACACACACACAGAAAAACACACCAACACACACACACACACACAGAGAGAAGGTCTTACTGTGTGGCTGTCTCAGCTTCCTAACTTTTCTTTCTGTTTCCTTCCTTTTCATTCCTAGTTTCACATTTCTTGTGCTTGTCTGTTCTGCACCAAGACTTTGCGATAGTAATATGAAAAAACTTTAGCCTTTTTAAACGCTAAAGTGCTTGTTTATATGATTACTTTTAAGTTATCAGTTGTACAAGGTATGTTACCCCTAATCCATACATTTCCTGGCTTTATATATTTCTAAAAAACGTATGCCTCCTCTCCCCCTCTCTTTCTACCTCCCACATCTCCTCCACCTTCCAAACATCCTCCCCATGGCCTCAGCTCCACCAAGAGGAAGTCATTAGACGACAGTGAGCTGGAGAGCCCCACAGATGATGTTTTCTACCCTGGACGCTCGCCTGCCGCCAGCTCCTCCCAGTCCAGTGCGTGGCCCAACGATATGGATGCAGGTACCCCTCGTCCCACCCCACACCTGTCACCCACTAAGCAAGCATCATGAAACCTTTTTTTCACACTCCTGCCCAACCCCGTACCCCCACCACCACCAAAGTCCAAACTGATGCCTCCATCTGACTTTGTCTCAACTCCACACTCCCTACCTCAACCATCTGCCTTCACTCTGGTGATTAACACATTCCTGAACATCCTTCACAACCTCCCACTCACCCACCAACCACCTTCCGTAAAGGAATACTTCACCCGCTAAATGACCATTTGTATATCAATTATTCATGCCTTGTTATGTTGAATTCATGAAGAAAACTTTTTTTTCGTATGCTTTGAACAGGAATCCTAAAACTGAGAAAAGTAGGCAGGCAGTGTTTTACCGTAGCAAAATCAACAAACTATGTCACAACGAGTGCAGTATAATCCAAGTCTCATTTATCCAGTCGTATGCTGAATACTTCCTAAACAGACAGTCTTTTGCGATGGAGAACCAAACTAAAAGTGAAACTTATCCATTCTCTCTTCAAAGCCAGACTCTAGTAACAAAAAAAAATAATAATTTAACCTCCCCAAATACAGAATTGACATTGATGAATCTCAAATAACCCTTTTGAACAAACAAACTAACTGATAGAGTCAAAAGTAGAACAATAGTTCTGTAAATGTAAAATTACTGTTTTTGTCAATGGATTTTGGCTTTAAAATTGAGGATAGATAAGTTACACTTTTATTTCAGTTCCCTGTTGGAAACAACTTGCTTTTTTAGAAGTTATATGAGCACACAAGTAGATTAATACTGGATTATACTACACAAGTTGGGTAAGTTGGTAAATGTATGTTTTGAAATAGTTTTTCTGTTTGGTAAATATGGCCCCTTACAATTCATCAAGATTTTTTTACTAACTTTGGATTCTTGGTTCACCATGGAGGCAAGTGAGTGAAACAAAAAGTTTTCTTCACAAATTCAATGCAGCATCGGGTGAATAGTTGATATGATATGATATGATATGATATGATATGATATGATATGATATG
>NW_024624364.1:0-1728 GCF_008729295.1 Plectropomus leopardus
ATTTATGAGAGAAGCCTGAGCGCGGCGCCGTGACGTCATGAGTGAGCGCCGGCAGCGGCCGAAAGAGAAGTAGGAAAGATGGCGGACGTAGTGAACGTCGGGGTGAATCTGGACGCTTTCTCTCACGCGATCAGCGGCATTCAGGCGCTGCGCTCCAGCGTGAGCCGCGTGTTCGAGTCCCTGAAGGACGGCATGAAGAACCGGGAGACCCTGGAGGGCCGTGAGAAGCAGTTCATAGCCGAGTTCCAGGACCACCTGCAGGCGGTCAACCGGGACCTCAAGTGAGTACCCAACCCCCCAAAATACCCCGATATAACCCCCAAAACACCCCGATATACTCCCGAACCCTCTAACTCTCAGCGGAACCTGAGATCAGTAACAGAGACCCCCAAACACCCGACCCCGCACCAAACCCCCAAAATACACATTCTGACTGTAAATATCACTGAGCTGAGCCCAGTCCCTGCACCAAACCCCAGCCAGTTTTTACTCAATTTAAGGAGCTTCACACTGCAGACTGCTTAATGCTGAATGTAAACATCATTTTAAAATGACAGACACAGACTGTATATACAGATTATAGACTTTAGATTATTCAGATTATAGACTTTAGATTATACAGATTATAGACTTTAGATTATACAGATTTGACTTTATTTCATACAGATTATAGACCTTAGATTATACAGATTATAGATTTATATGTGTTGTGAAACAGAAATCTGTTAAACTGAGAATGAAACTGAATGTTTCTGTGGTTGCCCCTAGCAACTAAACAGGATGTAAACAGGAAGTGATGCTGTGTTACTGAATGCTGTCTCTGTCTGTCTTTGTATTTCTGTCTTTCTGTCTCTGTCTGTCTGTCTCTCTCTGTCTCTCTGCAGTGAGTTGGAGCGTCTCAGCGGTCTAGTTGGACGTCCCTCGGAGTCTCATCCTCTTCATAACAGCGGTCTCCTCAGTCTGGATCCAGTTCAGGACAAAACTCCTCTGTACTCTCAGCTGCTGCAGGCCTACAAGTGGTCCAACAAGGTAACATGCTAACATGCTAACATGCTAACAGGCTAACATGCTAATGCAGCTTTTCAAATATAGATCATTTAAAAAATGAATACGGTGATTTTTTTTTCTTCTTTAACTTTTTTTGATTTTTAAAAAAAGAAAATTTGACGTGTGTGTGTGTGTGTGTGTGTGTGTAGTTGCAGTACCACGCTGGTTTGGCCTCCAGTTTGTTAAATCAGCAGTCGCTCAAACGATCAGCCAATCAGATGGGAGCTTCAGCCAAGAGACGACCCAAAGTCCAACCCAGTACCCTGGTACTTCCTCCTCAGTGAGTACTAATACACACTGTAACACACACACTCTAATACACACACTGTGATGCACACTGTATGTTAGCACACAGTGACATCACCATGACTTCCTGTTTGGAGTCTTCATCGAGTCAGATTTCTGCTCTTATTTTAACTTGTTAAAATGTAATTTTTTAAAAATTAAGGCTTTTTTTTCTGATACCAGGGCTTTTAACTTGTAACAGGAAGTGGGTGTATTCACTCAGCCATGACTCGCAGACCGTCTCTGTGTGTACAGGTATGTGGATGATGTCATCTCTCGGATCGGCAGGATGTTTCCTGATGTGACCATCGAGCTGTTTAGACCCAACGGAACCTCAGCTGTTCTCCTGGTAACACATGACATCACACACGTAGACACACTGCACAGGTGACAGGT
>NW_024624365.1:0-1305 GCF_008729295.1 Plectropomus leopardus
TATCTTGACAAAAACCTGGCATTTAAAGGGTCAAAATTTCAAAAATGAATGAATTTATGATATTTATTAGTAAGATTGATGTTGGTGAAAAAATAAACACAATTAAAATAGAAAATAACATTAATGTATAATATTTTTTAAAGCCTGATTTTGAAAAGAGCATTTTGTGTGTAATGCTAAAGCAGGCCCTAAGGGTTAAATATCCATCATCTAAAAAGATTAAATAGGAAACAAATCTGCAGCTAGTGAAAAATATCAGCATAACAGAAAAAAAGCTAAAATAACCACAATAAAACAATTTTTTTAAAAGTAATGATTGTGTGTTTGCATTAACCAAAGCAGGAGCAATGCACAGTTACCCCATCATCTAGATACCCTTCATATGATCCACAGAAACATACATATCTAATTTTTGTACTTATTTTAACTCGTCTTTATATTTGGTGCAAAAAAAGCTAAAAGCTGAATGAGCTGCAGGTGATGAGCTGGGCGGGAAAGGCCGAGCAGTCAGGTACACTGTTTAGTGGAGAGGAAACAGGTCTGCAGGTTGGAGGGGCGATCAGGTGAGCAGGACTAGCAGCAGAGTCTGAGGACCTCTAGTGGATGCTTTGAGAATGGCAGGTCTGGGGATGTTGGAGGAGAGAACAGATTTCTTTTATATCACATTGACAATTTGTTTTTACCATATATTTTATCTATTTTTTGATAAATTTAATCTTATTTTTATTTCCTTATAGTATAAAGTTACTTAATAAATTGATGCATTTCGTTAACATATTATATGGTCTATAATGTTGTTTAATGTTTTGCCATAGCATTTCTTAGTTTAGCTTAGAGTGTTAATGGGTTAAAGGTGCAGTTTCTGCTAATGGCCTCAGAGTGGACCTGCAGCCTGACTTGCTGTACCCCCCCTTCTCCCTCCCAGGGTACATGGTGGTACCAGCAGGCGGCGGCGGCACCTTCCTGGGCGGCTACATCGTGAAGCGGCTGAACCTGCGCTGTCGAGGCATCATCCGTTTCTGCATGATGTGCGCGATGATCAGTCTGCTCGCCATCTTCATCTTCCTCATCCACTGCCCCAACGTACCCATGGCTGGTGTCACGGCACCGTACCAGTACGACCTGATGGAGAAACACCAGCCGGACCAGTACAAAGAGCTGTACGATGAACCCAGCAGGCTGCGCCTCAGGAACAGGTGGGCAGCGCTTATGCTTACACCTCATGTTTCATTTTTGTCTTTTGACAAAAATATGAATAAGTTTGAGTCACGTTAGTTAGATCTTTATTCAGAACTTGCCAGAGAA
>NW_024624366.1:0-1860 GCF_008729295.1 Plectropomus leopardus
CAGTTTAAAACCTGAAACCAGTTTAACATCAGAAACCAGTTTAACATTGGAAAACAGTTAATCAGAAACCATTTTAACATCTGAAACCAGTTCATCAGATTCCAGTTCAGGGAGTCGACAGCCAATCAGACGCAGCGTTCGTAACCTTGGCAACAGTGTTACTCAGTTAGTGACATCATGAGTTAGTTTACAGATCAAGAAATCGTTAGGTGTATTTTTTTTGTTGTTGATTTGTTTACGTGTTTGTTTACTGTTGTCACCATGACAACCAGGCCATGTGACACACCTGTCTCCTCACCTGTCAATCACTCTGTGCCACGTGGAAATGCCCGCCCCCAACTCGGCAAACGTCTTCCTTTAAGAAGAGACCGGCCAATCAGGCGGTCCGGCTGTATGATGTCATACCTGTCTGTGACTGGTTGATTTTTCCTGCCTGAGAATTTCCTAATGTTCAACAAATAAACTAAATAAACAAAAACAACACAAACTCGTGTGTCATTAATAAACTGGACTACAAACTCTGACACTTCCTAGTTTTAGGACTACAAACTGACACTTCCTGGTTTAAGGACTACAAACTGACACTTCCTGGTTTAAGGACTACAAACTAAAACTCTTCCTGGTTTTAGGACTACAAGAAGGGACCAGAGACAGAGGGACAGACAGCTCACAGAGGACAGCCTGTCCCTCTGTGTGTTACATCACTCTGGTGTTATATAAGTGGTGCAGCAGCAAAGCGGCGCCCTCCTGTGGACACATTCAGCACTGACCGCACATTTTAACCGTTTCACTGCTGACAGATTTTAACTCAAACACCTTTATGTGTATCTGTGTATCTGTACACACATACACACTATATATGATACATGATATACTGTAAATATGGATACACACGTAAATATGTTTCCGTTAAATCTCGTCCTGCTGAGAAAAACATCTGTAACGTTAACAAACGTCAGTCTGTGGACAAAATTATTCTCATGAGCAGCACCAATATTTACTGATTTATAAGAAATATTTACTGATTCATAAGAAATATTTACTGATTTATGTGAAATATTTACTGATTCATAAGAAATATTTACTGATTCATAAGAAATATTTACTGATTTATGTGAAATATTTACTGATTTATGTGAAATATTTACTGGTTTATGTGAAATATTTACTGATTCATAAGAAATATTTACTGATTTATGAAATATTTACCATCACGAGACTCTGAAAAACATCTCAGAAATTATTTTTAAAAATCACAGATATAATTTCTTTAATCAAAATATAATAAACTCACATTAAAATAAGGAATTAACTTCTTTTTGTCTCAGCGTCACTATTTTACCTTCACATAATTAAACCGTTTATTTGAGCTTCAGACAGCAAATATCTAAATTATTTTATATAAGGAATAATTTAGTTGTTTTGTAAAATTAACCCTTTGAGCCTGATCAGCATCAGTTTTTGTGCTTTGATCCTTTGAACTCTGAGCAAATTGATTTCCTTTAAAAACTTTATTTAAAAAAAAAAAGACATAAATTAAATTGGCAGGAAATGCCCCACAATTTGAAAAAAAAACACAAATAAAAAAATAATAAAAATAACCTGACAATTGCTTAAACCAAGAGAGCGTCAATAGAAAATGATCAAATAATGAGGAAAAAATATATTTACAATTTATATAGATTTATATTTAGGCTACAGAAAAAATAAAATTATTTTAAATTGAATTTAAACTTTTTATTATTATTTTGGGGTGATTTCTTGTGAAGTTTTTGTTGAGATTTTCAAAGAAAGTGAGGCGTTTTCTCGGGTTTCGAAGGGTTAATGTCATGAGCTTGTTTTTATAAACTTCACGTGTGA
>NW_024624367.1:0-2163 GCF_008729295.1 Plectropomus leopardus
TCTGCCTCACGTCTCATGTCCATCTCGTTTTCTTCCATCAGGATCACCAGATTTAAAGAGCAGCTGCCTCCATTTAACGCGACGCCTTCCTACACGACAACAAGGCGCTCCGTTCTCCACAGAAAAAAAAACACTTCGGATAATTTGGCCCTTAAGGAGCCGCGCCATTTCAGCTGAAATAACTCAGCAAACTACATCGAGATTTTTCTTCATTTCCTGCTTTAACCCGTAAACGTCCAGGCTCTGACTCCAGACGCTTTACGGCAGAAAACATCATCCGTCTTTGCTTCGGGGCCACTTTTGCAAAATGACAAGAGGCCAGGGGCCAGTCTCGTACGTGTTTCTATGTCTACGTCTTTCTCTATTTTAGGACATTTATGGTATTTTAGGACATTTTTTGGATTTTAAAATATTTCTAGGATTTTAGGATATTTCTGGGATATGATAAACAAAAAAATGCCAGTATAATTTTTTCTGATTTTAGGATATTTTTAAGATTTAAGGACGTTTGTAGGATTTTAAATTTTTTTCTAGGATTTTAGAACATTTTTAGGATTTCAGGACATTTCTGGGATTTCAGGATGATTTAGGATTTTTAGCAAATTTACAGGCATTTAGGACATTTGAGGATTTTGGGACTTTTCTAGGATTTTTTAGCAAATTTCTAGGATTTTAAGACATTTGTAGGATTTTAGGATATTTCTAGGGTTTTAGGACATTAGGGTCTTTCTTAGGGCAATTTTTTTTGATCAACAAGCTCTATTTTGATGCTTTTTGTGCACTCTGGTAGCTTATGGAGACTAAAAGGACAAAAACTATCCACAGTGTAAATCACTTTAATTTTAATGTGAATTAGAAAATGGTTTGGGGGCCAGCGGGCACCCTGTAGGGGGCCAGATTTGGCCCGGGGCTGTAAGTTAAGTATCACTGCTTTAAAGTAATTAAGGATTTCAATGTTGCGCATATTTTCGATTCATTGATGTCCACACTGAGTGAAACGATCAAACCCAAGAGTCCATGTTTCGTATGTCTGCGTAATTCACTGAAATGGAAATATTCTAGATGTTTGGTGCATCATGTTTCACTCAAAATCCAGCCAGAATTTTTTAATATATTTGGAAACGTCGGGATCTCTCGTACTGAAAATAAAGCTGTGTGTTTGAGGCGTGTTTGGCTGCACAGCGTGAGTCTGTTAGCAGGACGCTGCTGCTGGCTGAGCAGGTTTGTTAGATCTCACTTTGGATCAACATCAGCAGCAACTCGTTCTTCTGTTGATGTCATTTCTCTGAAGGAGGAGCGTTTTTAATCACACATCACATGCAGGTGCACAAATCTCTCTCCTACAAAATCATCAGAGGGCTTTGACACTGGAGACCAGGTTCATCAGATCCTTGTTTTGAATAAACGGTGAAAATATTCACGTTCAGTGTTGACTTTAGTGTTTAAAGTTATGATCCTGGTTTTGATGATGTTCATGTCGGCAGTTTCTCGGCAGTAGATGTTCAGTGTATTTACATTCTGTAATTAAACTGTGTTAGTGTCAACCTCTGGGCCGCTCTCGTCTAAACGTGGCCTCAGTTTAACGACCTCGAAATTCAACGAGCAAGAAAACAAGTTCTGAACAAAAGAAACGACGCAATAATAATCAAAAAAGAAAGACAGAAAATAGAGATGAAGAGTAAAGTGTTTGTGTCAAATTCCCCGAGAGACTATCACTTGAAGCTGTGTGTGTGTGTGTGTGTGTGTGTGTGTGTGTGTGTGTGCACGCATGCGTACGTGCGTGTGTGTGTGCGCATGCGTGCGTGTGTGTGCACGCATGTGTGTGTCTGAGAGTGTGTGAGGTCAGACGATCACATCAGACATATAATAAATGGCTCACTGGTGAAGAGCAGCCATGTTGTAGACGAGGTAAAGGTTAGACACTTCACTCAGAGGAGCCACTGGGAGCTGTGTGTGTGTGTGTGTGTGTGTGTGTGTGTGTGTGTGTGTGTGTGTGTGTGTGTGTGTGTGTGTGTGTACCTCCTCCAGTTTGAACGTGATCATGGTGAAGGCTCTGAACACGCAGTCCGTCTGCCCCGTGATGGTGATGATCCTCTCCGGACAGGAGCCCTCTGAGATGTTGATCCTGGCGCTGCTCTGTGGGGTCACACAGAGGGGGGAGGA
>NW_024624368.1:0-1678 GCF_008729295.1 Plectropomus leopardus
GTGGCTGACACAAAAATGTGAAAATGTCAGCGACCCTTTGTTGAGCAGGTGTTTGATTTCTGGATTACTACAGAAACAAAAAGTGGAAGAGGACCTGCTGCCTGTGTCGATATAAACAGCTTATTCTAAGGTAAAAATAAAACAATGATTTATATTTTCAGGCGATTATACACTAAAGATACATTCTTAATATATTCCATTTCTACCAATATATCTCCCTAAATAATTATATTTTACTGATAATACTAATGTACTTTTACTTACACATGATTTTTAATAATGTGCTTGTAATTTTTACATAATGTATTAGTACTTATACTATCTGAATATGTCTTCCACCATGAGTGTCAACATTTTCAAAACATTTTCTGCTTGAGCTTTCTATGAAATTCATTCTTATTTCCTTAATTTTCCTCCTCTGGCAATAATTAACCAAACTGATAACACCATAGGGAAATCATCCTCTGGCTGACCTGTTCACCAGCTGTTCATTACACACAACATGCCCGTGACAGGAGGTCATGAGTGAGCCGACAAAAAGGCTATTATGGTGTGTACTGAACGTACCTGAGAAGGAGACGTGGCCATCTCCATCTTTTCTTGACTCTTCTCTTTAGCCAGCCGTGCTGCTTCTTTGTACTCCGCAAACTTTTCTGCAAACTGGACACAGAGAAAAGCCATCAGTATGGATTGTAATTCATACAATACTGTGGATTAATCTGTTCAGTAAAGCCATATGTGCACACACACACACACACACACACACACACACACACACACACAGATCAGTGTATTAGGTCAGCTGTGAAGCCAGGGGAAGGATAGGGAGAAGCTGTTGCCAATAACGACCTGCAGTTGAACTTAGAAAAGAAGGCCCTTACCCATAATGCCTCAGCAGAAACATGAGCTAACTAGGTCACTGTTTGTAACCTCTCTATCACAGACACACAAACACACACACACACATAGAGAGAGAGAGAACAAGTAGTGTGTGCCACTGTGTTTTCCTCATTGACTTTATGCCTTTAATCTGAAGTTTTCGGTGGCTGAAGTTGATCTCGGGGGTTATTTTAGTCGAGAGCAAAGATACATCCAGCCTGAAGCGGTAAGGTGAGCTCAGCTGAAGAGCTTCGAACAAATATAAACACCCTGGCACATACACATATCCCCAATGTCCCTGTAGGGCGTGGTTCATCACTGACACTACTCCCACAATGTTACAGAGTAATTTAGTATAAGCTCTGCTGCAGAAGGCCGAGAGGAGAGCAAATCAAATTGACAGCGCTGCTGAAGCCGGTCGTGTGTCTGCCATTAGTGCAGTTGCAATGAGTAACTCAATATCATTTCACTTCAGTGCAATATAATAGATCTGACTGTGTGATCTAAATGCAGGAGTTCTCAGTGTAAGTGTTTCAGGAGTGTCGGCGCTGCAGTTAACTGAGAGGTGAATCTGATTATTTCAACTTAAGACCACAGAAAGTAACTCTAATTGGCTGGTAGGTGTCTGTTAAAACTTCAGATACACCTCAGACACAGTTCCTGTTCACAGTGTAACGACTGCTGTTTATCAGTTAACCCTTTGAAACCTGAGAAAATTGTTTTAATTTCTTCCTAAATATGGGGAGAGAGCAGTGAGCAGCTTAACAACACATGGTCCACAAAATATCAAGAAATTGGT
>NW_024624369.1:0-1010 GCF_008729295.1 Plectropomus leopardus
TTATTGTGGAGAAAAAAAGCTCTTTTTTAAGGTTTTTAAAAAAAAAATTATTATATAACAGGCCAATTTAGCTTTGATAATAAAAAGTCAGATTTATGTTAATGTGTATTTTCAGACATATAACTTTTGTTAAAAAGAAAAAACAAGAGAAAAAAATAACAAAGATATTGTGCCAGATATATATATATTTTTTTAAATTTTAAATAAATGGGGGATAAGATGTTAAACTCATTAACATCAGCCTCAAACCTGTTTTTGTCTTTTTGTCACTGATTGAGTCTCGGGTCCTTGTCACCATATGAAACACCTTTTATCAACATAAAACTATTTTAGAATTTAGATATTTACAAAAAATGTGACTAATTTTAAAAAGTTTGTGTTTGTTTCAATGAGTGTGACTGAACATAATTACAAAAAATGTGCGCTTACATTGTGTTTTCACAACGATTAACCAATAACGTCAGCAGAATTCATTTTGTGTGTTTCTCTTCTGTCTTGTTGTATTTAACTAATCTCATAAAAAAAACATATTTATGATTTTATATAAGATTTTCTGTAAAACTACTCTTATTTGTTTGTTATTGAATGTTTAGACTCAACATGGACTTGAACAACAATGACTCGGGACTTTGATTTAAGCCTTTTGATTTGAGAATATTTAATACTAAGTTATTTAATATGTGAGTGGAGAACTCTGGACTTTTCATGAGGTAAATGCATGGACAGACTACTGAACGGGCCTGCAGGGCACAGGCCCAGGGGCCCAGAGTGTCAGGGGCCCCCCGGCCTTCACTTGCAAAATGTCACAAATTAACACATATTCACCAGCAAGAGAACCGATACGACCAAAAAAGCCACAGAAAGACAAAAAGAGAGACGAAATAACTACTAAAAAGGACAAAACAACCTCAAAATGGCCCAAAAAACTCTATAATAATAATAAAATAAATACAAATTACCTCAAAGAGACACAATAACACAAAAAAGAAACACAAAGAAACTACAAAAAA
>NW_024624370.1:0-7642 GCF_008729295.1 Plectropomus leopardus
AACCAGAAAGCCTGGACAATTCTCAGAGCCAAAACAGCTTCCATTTAGTCAGGGGACAAGTAGGCAAACATCATCGCCAGAGCTCGACTGAGAGCTGCCATCAAGGAGGTTAATGTGACCCACACAGAATATGTTCACATTGGTTTTGAAAATGTATTTTTTTGTAATATAATGCTGATTAAGGGGAGTATCAAAAGTACAAGTTAATGTCATGTTATGACACAAAGGGGCCACTAGGTGGCGGTAGTAGAATGTTGAGTGGCCGGGAGCGTCTCTTTCTCGGTGGAGCGGGAGCTCCTCATTCATACGAGAGCTGCCATGGTGAAAGCAACTTCTGCTCCTCGTTTCTTCTGTTATATACAGTAATCTGCCTGCTGGCCCCATCACCTGGGACCTGCAACATTAAGAAAAGACATCAGCAGAGACTGGAGAGAGACCTCAACAGCAACAGCACTAAAGATATGTAGCAGGCGATTCAAAATGTCGCAGGCTACAAAAGCAGGAGCGCTGCCATCGTATGTGAGGCCACGCTGCCGAATGAGCTGAACACATTTTACGCTCGTTTTGACTTCCTCAATAAGGACTCAGCTGTGAAGTTTACACATCTGCTGTGGTCACTGAGAGTGACCACAGCAGATGTGAGGAAACTCCTGCTGAGAATGAATATAAACACTCCGCCTGCCCAGATAACGTTCCTGGACGCGTTCTAAAACCTTGTGCTGATCAGCTTGTTAATGTTAGATGTGACATTTTTAACATCTCACTCTCACAGACACTGTTCCCTCCTGCCTCAAGACAGCCATCATCGTTCCTGTACCCAAAAGTCTACTGTGTCTAATCTTAATGACTATTGCCCTGTGGCTCCTAATAACCCCATCCTGATGAAGTGTTTTGAGAAACTGGTTCACCAGCACATCAAAGACCACATCCCTGCCAGCCTGGACCCTCACCAGTATGCTTTCAGAGCCAACAGATCCACAGAGGACACCATATCTACTGGTCTTCACTCAGTCTTCACACAGCTGGAGGATCAGAACAGCTACATCAGGATGCTGTTTGTTGACTTCAGCTCAGAATTCAACAATCTAATGAAGCTGATGGGAAAACTTGGAAGACTGCAGTGTGTTGTACTGAAGACTCTGGGCTTTAGTACAACACACTGCAACTGGATACTGGACTTCCTCACATGCAGACCCCAGAGAGTCTCTACATCAGTGCTCATCACTGGAGCCCCCAGGGCCGTGTGCTCGGCCCCCTCCTGTTCACACTGTACACCCATGACCGCACTCAGACATCAGGAGAACTCTACTGTGAAGTATGCAGACGACACCGCCATCATCGGCCGTATTACAAACAACTGTGAGAGTTCATATCGGGAGGAAATCAACAGTCTGTCAGAGTTGTGCACAGAAAACCACCTACAACTCAGTGTCAGTAAAACCAAGGAGCTGATTGATGATTTTAGAAAGAAGGAGGCAAACACACACACCTGTCTACATCAGTGGAGCTGAGGTGGAGCAGGTGAACAGCTACAGGTTACTTGGATTTACTATCAACCTATCTTGACATCGTACATCACCACCCAGGTTAAAAAAAGCACAGAAAAGGCTCTACTTCCTGCGGAAACTTAGGAAGGCCAAATTCCAGAGCAAGATCCTGGTTAACTTCTACAGAGGAGCGATAGAAATCATACTGACTGAAAACATCACCAACTGGCGTGGTTCATGCACGGCCCAGAACAGGAAGAGCTCAAAGGACACTGAAAGACAGCAGCCACCCCAGACACAGTCTGTTCACCCTGCTGCATTCTGGGAAAAGACACAGAAGTATCTGCTGCAGAAACACCAGACTACAGAGCAGCTTCTTTCCTCAGAGACTCCTCAACTCCTCCTTCAACTCCAACAAGATGTAGCAGGAGGATAGTTAGGATCACCTTAAATTTCATTTCTTCTCAAACGTTGTTGAAGAAAAATCACAACAAACTTACCCAGTACCTTTTATATATCACATGAGCAGTGGAACAGGATATGACCCCTTTAATGTTTTATTTTTTCCGGTACGAGAATGGTTAAAATTGTTGGCAGTGACCACAGGACCTGTGAGGGGGTCTCTGTCTTTTCACACAGGTGTGCAGTGAGACAGGTGTTCAGTGAGACAGGTGTTCAGTGAGACAGGTGCGCAGTGAGACAGGTACACAGTGTTTGGGTGAATCAGCTGCTCACGTTGAGTCTCAGGTTATTGGTCCACTGGCCGATCACATGATACCCAGGATGGCTGTGATTGGTCGTCTGGAACTGGAAGATGTCGTAACGACCGGGAGCATCTCCATTCTCATTGAAGAGGACAGTTGTCCCCGCACTTCCTGTAGGACATACAGACAGACAGACAGGTTAGACACAGACAGAGAGACAGACAGATACATTCAAAAGAGACCAACAGACCGACAGACAGACAGAAAAATTAAAGACAGACAGACAGACAGACAGAAAAATTAAAGACAGACAGACAGACAGACACATTAAAGACAGACAGACACATTAAAGAAAGACAGACAGACAGAAAAATTAAAGACAGACAGACACATTAAAGAAAGACAGACAGACAGACAGACAGATGGATAGACACAATGAAGACAGACAGAATGACAGACACACACACACACACACACACACACACACACACACACACACACAGAGTGTGTCCTCAGAGTACATTAACTAACTTATTTTAATGTTTCAATGTCTGTAAGTGCGGGGTGGGGGGAGGGGGGGGTGTCCTCTTTGGTCCTGAAAAGAACCAGTAAAGAACTCGGGGACACTCTGGGACACTCGGGGACACTCGGTTGCTCAGATGCTGACTTATATTTTGTGACTTGTTACTGTAGTACTTAATGGCTCAGGTGTTACGTTCGTGTTTTTGTACTGTTGAAGTTGACGGCTCGGATGTTAAATTTCATGTTTTCTTACCGTTGAAGTTGACGGCTCGGATGTAGTCCAGCAGCAGGCGTCCTTCCACAGGGTCCATGCTGCTGCACACGCCGGGGCTACTGGGACACAGGTCTAGGTGCATGCTGTGCAGGGCGTAGGCCACGGCATAGACAGCGTCGATCACAAACTGAACCTTCCCCTCCTGCTCATAGGACGAGTCCTGACCAATCCTCTCCTCACCTGCAGGGACACATACAGGGTCAGGTGACCTCACCTACAGCTGGCTCCGCCCCCTCAGGTGTGCGTACCTGTGCACTTCTTCTTGTCAGGGTCCAGTTTGATTCCAGGACGCGTCAGTTTGCACCTGAAGTCGTCCTCCCAGAACTCGTTGAACCAGATGTTCCGGCGGTTATTCTCCAGAGAACGAGATGTAAAGTACTGATCGAACCCTGAACAACAACCACTTCGAGTTAGACTCGAGTCATGTCGAGTCGAGTCAGGTCGAGTCATGTCGTGATGTGTTGTGTCGAGTCATGTTGAGTCGTGTCACGATGTGTCCAGTTGTGTCATGTCATGTCATGATTTGTCGTGTAGTGTGATTGTGACGGTTGTTATAGTTACCGTCTATGGACGCCCGTTTAGGCAGGATGGTCACGGCACCCTCTGCGACGTCCTCCAGCTCTGTGATTGGTGAACTCTTTGCCCCCCAGCTGTCTGAGCCCACAAACAGGAAGTGACCCGTCATGTTAGCGCGCTTTGCCGCCTCGAGGACACGCCTACCAGGAAGAGAGAGGAGCGGTCAGAGCAGAGTCACGCGACCCGAGGAGCTGCTCTGTGATTGGTTGGTTCTGTTTACTTGATGTCGTCCTCGTTGGCGAAGATGATCACGCCGCGAGCATTACTCGTCTCCATCAGACGCCGGACAACCTTATCGAACTCGCCGGCCGTCGGCTCCCGAGGAATCTTCACCGACTGAGCGATACATACCCCACCTGAGGGACAGAGGGGACAGACAGGGAGAGAGACAGGGGACAGACAGAGTCACTGCTTCTCCGAAGTTCAGACTCATCTCTGCAGAGTGAAGTCGGATATCAGCGACATCCGGAAACATGCCCACCGCTCATCTGAGCAGGACTGTGACAAAGTGGTTTGACCCTAACCCCCACAGGACACTGTCCCCCAGGACCACCACACTGTCCTCCAGGACCACCACACTGTCTCCCAGGACCACCACACTGTCCCCCAGGACCACCACACGGTCCTCCAGGACCACCACACTGTCCCCCAGGACCACCACACGGTCCTCCAGGACCACCACACTGTTACTGGCTCAAAGTTTGGGCCATTATTAGAGAAAACATGATCCAGTTTGGAGCTGGAGGCCGGATTTAACTCTTCGTCAAACAGACTTATTAATCACAGCGTAGAGTTTTTTTCAACCAAACTGGGATCAGAGCTCCAACATACCGGCCTCTCTGGAGATCTGCATGAAGGCGTCCACGCCACTCTCTCCGTAGTTTCCCTCGGACGCCAGCGTAGACACGTAGTTCCAGCCCAGAGCCTTGACGATGTCCAGCATGGCCTGCGCCTGGTATGAGTCCGGAGGGACCACCCGAGAGAAGAAGTCATAACGGTTATTATCGCTGAGCTCCGGAGCCGTCGAGGCGTAGCTCACCTGAGGGATCTGAAACATGGATCGATAACCAATAATCAGTCACTGTGTCATGTTGCAAAAACACCAAAACACACGGCCTGGTGAAGCATGAGTCAGAGGTTTTCCTGTGTGACGGCGGCTGCTGTCACCGTTAATGTTTCCCGTGTCTTTACAGGATTCTGTTATGGTCACGTTATTACGAGTCACATCTCTGTTGTTGTTTCCGTTGTTTTCATTGCTTGTTGGATCTCTCCGAGTTGTGAGCTGCTCTGTGTGAAAAGCGTCCTGATACGACTTCAGTGAGGATTTGGTGCTTAATTCATACTTTTTCTTTTTTAAAAAAAAAACTTTATTTACTTTATTTCATGTTAAATTCAAAGACATGTTTTCACTTTTACACCACAAACTGACATCCTCCTGCAGACACAGCTCAGGGATAAATTAACACACTCACACTCAGCACTGGTTTATCTGGGAACACTGGTGGACTGAAACAGAGCAGACACACACACATACACACACCTACACACACACACACACACACACACACAGGATTACTGTTGTGCAACAGCAGCTGAATGTGTGTCATACAACAATCACATTAACATACAACATTCTGTGTGTGTGTGTGTGTGTGTGTGTGTGTGTTTCTGTGTGTGTGTGTAGGTGTGCAGATTAATGAAGGGCTTCACATTAACCAGCTCCTAAAAGCAGACTTCGTTATGACCACCATCATCATCATCATCATCATCATCATCATCATCATTATGTTGACGGAGGACAAAAAAATTAAGGACAATAAAAGGAAAATAACCCTTTAAGGCACACACACACACACACACACACACACACACGCATACACACACACATACGCATACACACATACACACACGCGCACACACATACACACACACACACTAGAAGCTTCATTAGTGACGGCAGTCATCCAGACACAAACATTAATCCACAAAACAGACTGTCTGAGTCTACCTGTCTGTCTCTGTCCATCTGACTGTCCATGTTACCTGCGTGTTACATGACCAGGTGTGTCACCTGTGCGTCATGCGTGCTGTACGTGATTTACCTCAAACAGTCGGAGGATGTTGGCCACCATGATGGACACCGAGCTGGCTGACGCTCCGATCACACCGACCACGCGCTCGGGTTTCCGGATGACGGGCGGCTCTCCGTTGGAGCAGCGGATGTCAGATGTGTCTTTCTGGATCAGCGCCTGGACGAAGGTGAGGGACTGTTCGAGAGCGTAGGTGTCTCTGGAGCAGGTGTCTAGGATTCGGGCACCCAGCGTAATGTTTGGCAGCAACTCGGGGTCGCTGTTGATCTGGTCGAGTGCGTACAACATGGCCTCCATGCGGTGGATCCCCTTCTCCTTCTTCAGCTCGCCGCAGGGCCGGCCATGGGGGCCACGGGCGTGGATTGGGAACAGCCCCCCCAGAGTGATGTCACCTGGGATCTTTATGGAGTGGGGGTGGAAGTGTTGGTGGGAGGAGCTCACCTGGACCACCTGTCCACCAATCCACAGCCAGACACACAGCAGGAGGCGGGGCCACCGACAGGACTGACAGGGCGTCCGTCCAATCAGGGACGAGACGGGACAAAACTGGCACTGGGGGGACGAGGGGCCTGATGATGTCATCCTGAGCCGAGGTTCAGGGCAGAATGTTCATCCTGCTGCTGCCACCTGGGGGAGAGACATCCAACCATCCGTCATCCAACCAGCATCCAACTGTCATCCAACGGCCATCCAACCGGCATCCAAACATCATCTAACGAGCATCCAACCGTCCAACTGGCATCCAACCAGCATCCAACCAGCATCCAACCATCTAACTGGCATCCAACCAGCATTGCACAGTCGTCCAACTTTCATCCAACAGTCATCCAACTGTCAGCCAACCACCATCTGATCAACAACCAACTGTCATCCAACCAGCATCCAACTGTCATCCAACCAAAATCCAACCAGCATTCATCTATCATACAAACAGCATCCAACCATCCACCCATCACCGAACCTTTTTTTTTATCAGAAATATTAAATTAAACTTTTCATGTTAAAACATTTAAACAGAAAAAATACTGAAAATGTTTCTTGACTGCGTCCTCCATCCGCTGTGATCAGATTCACCAAACTGATATAAAATAGAACCAGTAAAAACATTTTTCATGTCTACTCGAGCAGACTGGCTACATTTGTGGGCTACTTAACCAAATCCCTGAGGAACTTTAAAAAAGGGCATTGGACCCTTGTAGCACATATATAATCATTTAGCAACACCGTGTCTGTAGTTTCTATCCATCCAGACTTTACTGAAATTCAGCAAATAATTAATAACTCGGTAAGTGTATGAAAAGTGCTCTGTACTTTTGCCTGCGTTTGAACACATATTTAAATATACAAGCAACACACATATTTAAGTACTATGTTTTTAATAACACAATTCTACACAACATTGTAAAATACTTTTACAATACATAATCAATAAACACTGGGCATCAAAAAGTGAGAGATATGTTTATATATATATGTATATATATATATACATATATATGTATATATATGTATAATGCTGGGGAAAAATGTGTGGGGAGTTTGTCTCTTTCATGATGAATATTGTGGTTTGTTGAACTTTAATCCGCCTCCTCTTTAAGTCAAATATTCATTACCAACATTTTACATTCTGAGCTATATTTGATCTGATTTAACCCTTTGGTGAACCACAAACTGCTGCTCCTCAGCGTGTCTGCCGTCACACCTTCTGATTCTGTCACAAAATTACTGGAATTATTTCTCACTCACCGTCCTCGTCCTCGTCCTTGTCCTCGTCCTCCTGTGCTCCTTCCAAAGCTCTGAGGCGGGAAACTCTAACCAGAAACCCGTGTGACCAACCTCCTCAGCCCCCGATAACGCTCCGCTCCTGCTCCTCCTCCTCCTGCTGCTGCTCCTCCTCCTCCTGCTGCTGCTCCTCCTGCTGCTGCTCCTCCTCCTGCTGCTGCTCCTCCTCCTGCTGCTCCTCCTCCTCCTGCTGCTGCTCCTCCTCCT
>NW_024624371.1:0-1765 GCF_008729295.1 Plectropomus leopardus
ACACTGCAACGCTGCTACACTGCAACGCTGCTACACTGCAATGCTGCAACACTGTGACGCTGCAATGCTGCTACACTGTGACACTGCAACGCTGCTACACTGCAACGCTGCTACACTGCAACACTGCAACGCTGCTACACTGCAACACTGCAACGCTGCTACACTGTGACGCTGCAACACTGTGACGCTGCAACACTGCAACGCTGCTACACTGTGACGCTCCAACGCTGCTACACTGCAACACTGCCACACTGCGTCTGCGGCCTTTGTCACCATTTCTCCTGTCGGAGGTCAAAAAACACGTGATGATGGCCCAGCGTTTCTTCTCTTCTCCTTCCTGTGTGCCCGGCTGTGTGTGCGGCTACAGGTTTTGGTGGACGGAGGTCTTGTGAGTCACTGTTAAAGTAGCTCCATCAGCAGTTTCACTTCACCAAACTGTTCCAGGAACAGATCCACCATAATACCTCCTAACAACACACACACACACACACACACACACACACATCGCCAACATAGAGGTGTTGCCTCAGTGTGTGTGTGTGCGCTTGGTACACAGGACATGTTGGTGTGTCCTCAGGTCTTCAGAGGCCAGTTTAAGGGAGTCAGATGTGGTTTTAAGGGTCAGGTTAAGGTAGGGGTTTAGATCAGGGGGTTCTCTGTCTGAACCTGAGTTCTGTTTAGCTGATGAGATTTTGGTGCTCAGAGAGGCTTCAGCAGAGGTCTGTTGGTTGATGGTTCAGCTGTCTCAGTGTCTTTGTCCTTTCCTCTTCAGGTCTGAGCTGTCTCAGTGTCTTCGTCCTCTCCTCTTCAGGTCTGAGCTGTCTCAGTGTCTTCGTCCTCTCCTCTTCAGGTCTAAGCTTTATTAATGCATCTTTAATCTGAGCACTGGGACGGATCCAGATCTGGATCTGGAATTGAGTCTGGACTCCATGTACTGGACCTGTAGTCTCCATCCCTGCCAGCAGGGAACGTTCCCTACAGGTTACAATGATGTAAAAGAAAACATTTGACTAACGTTCAAAGAACGTTCTGAGGATGTTCATCATTGTTCCTGTGAGGTTAAATGCTGACTGAGACGTAACGTTTGAGCCGAAACACTCACCCTGAACACACAGACACACACTACACAACACACACACACACACACACACACACACACACACATTACACAACACACACACACACACTACACAACACACACACACACACACACACACTACACAACACACACACATTCTACACAACACACACACTACACAACACACACACACACTACACAACACACACACATTCTACACAACACACACACACACTACACAACACACACACACTACACAACACACACACACACTACACAACACACACACACACACACACACACTACACAACACACACACTACACAACACACACACACACTACACAACACACACACACTACACAACACACACTACACAACACAACACACACACACACACACACTACACAACACACACACACACACACACACTCTACACAACACACACACACACACACACACACAGAGGTCTGCAGCAGCTTGATGGTCAACTGATGGTGTTTAGCAACAAAAACAAGAAGAAGGAGAATCGAGTCGTGGACACACATTCACTCACACGCTCACACACTCGTATCAGACGGCAGCAGAAGTGTGTGTTTCTGTAATCAGAGGGGCGGGGCCTCAACCGACACACACCGATGCTGATACGATTACTGTTAGACTGTCAGACACACACACACACACACACA
>NW_024624372.1:0-2153 GCF_008729295.1 Plectropomus leopardus
ATCTTTTCACCTAAAACAAATGAAATAATTTCTCAGTGAACATTCACATTCAGTGTCAACATTTCTGCATTTCGCAAGATAATTTAATCAGCAGCATTTTATCATGATGTTAATAGAAAATGTCATTTGCTGTGCATTACTTTTTCCTAAAAAAAAAAAAAAGCATACGTCCTCTTTCAGATTAGTTGTATATAAACATAATTCATAGCATTCATGCTTCATTCAGGCAGTCTGCAGTCTGTGTGTTCGTGCACAGACTGCATGTAACACCAGTGGCATCACTTTCTCTGCCCCTCACCCCGCTAACTCGTCTCTTGGCTGCAGTCCAGACAGCTCATGACTTACTTCCGTCCTCTGGACTGTAATTTTTCCATCTTTTTCTGATGTCTCAGAGGACACGAGGAGAGAGGAGCTGCAGATCTGCTGCAGGTCAGCACCAGCAGCAGATCTAACATGTTTTTTCTATTTTCATGGAGAGAGTTAAATGTGGTTTCTTCTGAATTATCATGAAGGAAGTTGATGAGATGCTTGACTGAGATGCCATCAGTTATTACGCAACAGTTATTCTCAACAACCCATTTAATGAGCCGCAGTAAGTGCATTAGGGACCAACACCCAATTTTATATAATGCATCGCACACAAAATGACATCAAGGAGATACAAAGTAATTACAAACAGAGCAAAAAGAGACAGAAAACTCTACAATGATACACAAAAAACACAAAAAAAACCACAAATGGCCTCAAACTGAGACAAAACATCCAACAAGAGACACAAATCGTCTGCAAAAAACGCAGAATTACTACAGAAAGAGACAAGATAGGATGGACAAAAGACCAAAAAATATAAACCAACAAAATTACCTTAAAGGTACACAAAAGAACCACAAAAAGGGGCAAAACAATCAACACAAAAAACCCTGCAAAACACACGAAATACTTCAAAATAAACACACAAATTAGTGATTTACGCTTCAAAACACACAAAAGTGGTGTTCATCTGTGGAGATTATCATGCTGAACAAAACAGTCTCATAAACTCGTCACAGAGTTTATTTTTGGCGATATCTGAAAATCCCATTCAAAAATCTCATAAGGTTTTTGACGAGAGAACCAATGCGACACAAACTTCTTATTAATACAGACAAACACTTAAAGAGCCATATTTTAATCATATCTTATATTAGTCTAGAGAACACTTTAAACATGCTGACTCTGCTGCTATTAATCACACTACTGTTCAATAATTTATGTCTCCACACGCTCTTTATTCTTCTGATATAATATGTATTCCTTACGTTCTCTGTTTATCTGTATTTCTGTCTTTTTGCAGCTGCAGCTTCTGAATTTCCCTGCTGGGGATCAATACAGGTTTATCTTATCTTATTCATCAATGTAGCCTATTTCTAAATTCTTATGTCTCCCTGATGCATGACAGCAACCCTGGTTAGTTATTCCTCATTAGACAAAAAGCTTTTTCTTATGTGCCATGCTAAGGGCATCTTTCATTTACATTATTACATTGCACAGAATTAAATTAGACCTGTAATATCGGCCCCAGTCTGGAGCGGCCGGCGTCACGTACCAGCAGCCCACAGATGCTTTTTATGTGGAGCTCTTAGCTGATTGCCTGCTGATGTATTGCTGCTGTTCCCATGCAGTCATGTGACGGCCAGACAGCAGCACTCCTCAAAGTCAGCAGACTCGCCGTCTTATGCAGCTTTTTCATTCTCTAAAGTGCATCCTAACTTTAACATGGTTTTAGTGTCATGGTTATCTGTTCAGCTCTGCTTGCTGTTTCCATTTTCCTTTGGAGAAAACCTTCCCTGAACTACTGAAATATGTAAATGCACTGATGGGTTTGTCACAAAATGTTGTGTGTATTTGTGAACATACAGAGACATTTTGTTTGTGATGTGTGCAGCTCTTGTCGGGATTGTCATGGATACAAGAGGGGGGATGTGTCGATGGTGCACCGGAGGGAAATATCTATAAGGACACTATTACATGGACAATGTTTAAACACTCATTTACTGTGGACTTTGTGTGGCAGTTTTGTGTTGTTGTTTTTTTATATCACGTCCATACTCCAGTCCTGGTTAACCTTAGTTTATCATTCACTAGTGCTCTTGTCTATTGTTTTGTTTTTTGGT
>NW_024624373.1:0-3744 GCF_008729295.1 Plectropomus leopardus
TATCGTCCGGTTATTCATTATTTATTGCACCAAACTCTCAGAGCACAGAGCGTACTCTGGGTACAAACAGAGCAACAGGATGCTAGAAACAGCAAAAGTAAAACTTAACCGTTTAATGCATTAAGTCTAAAAGTTTGCTTTCAAATGCCTCTGCAGCAGCTGCTCCTCTCATTCATCCATCTGATCAGCTCTGATCAACTGATCAATTATCCTTTTTGTGAGCAAAATGGACAAATGAACACACACGAAAAGACAAGAAAAGCTGCCATATACAGTATAGAATATAGTATTGCTGGGTAAAAAAATCGATTCATCAGTGCATTGCAATATGTTTTTTTCTAATTCAATATTGATTCATAAAATCCTGAAATCGATTATTTCCGTTGTAATGACGCCCCGCTCCCGTGGGGGCAGTGTGAGTGCCGCCGGAGTGTGACTGACGTTGTTCAGAGGCCCCGCTTGACCCCCAGACAGCATAATATAATAGATCAACATTATAATAGATCCGTGAAACAAGATCTGTTGTTTATTCATTAAAATGGCAAAAGTTGTGCGAGGTAGCGGGGTGTTAAAATCAGCGCCGACAACATCAAAAGACAACGTTTGGATACACAAAGTCAATAGTAGTCACGTGGTGTGTGAGCCTCGTGAGTCAGTGTTAAAACACTGCAACAATAACACGAACCTACGTAACCATTTGAGCCGACAACACACAGATGTTTTGCAGCCTGTTGATAACACTAAAGCTGTGGATCACACACACATGCAGGCTGACAAATCCAGCAAAAATGTGCACTTTTCTGTACTCTAAATTTATTTTAGTTTTAATTTTTATTGAATAAAGAATAATGCAATGGTAAAATAAGTTTACAGGTGTCAGATTGTTCTAATAACGATAATGCACGTTTTATTGAACACATCAGAAGGTATTCGAATGAATAATCTGGGTATTTCTGACATCAACACACATAACTGAATCAATATCGAAGCGAATCGAAATCGAATCGTGACCCAAAGAATCGAAATTGAATTGAATTGTGAGGTTCTTGACAATACCCAGCCCTAGAATATAGTACATATTATAAAACAATGCATCAATTTCTGTCAAGTAATCTCAGGTTTTTAAGGCAGGTGAGCGAACTACTAGAGGACAGGTAGGTTTCTGGTTACTGCTCGAGGAGATAAAACTAAAAATGCAATCTACCCCTCGATCCACCACAGCTCTAACCTCTCCTCCAAATATGGTCACATCTGGATCCAGACATCCAACAAGCTGACGGCCAAAATGCCAAAGCTTCAAAACGGGAGTCAACCAACCAATGTGTGACATCATGGTAGCTGCGTCCATTATTTATTCAGTCTGTGGTTAAAAAAAGTAAACGCTTTTTCCCTCTTGACCGCAGCATAAAGCAGAGCTATCCACTTTTACCATTACTATTTTCGTTAGCTGTTGAGCCATTGGCCATCTCCACTGATGAGTGAATCCAGAAAAAGCTCGTGTTACATTAAGAAAGAAAAAAATACAGTAATTTTAAGACTTTGTGTTAGAGGCTTCATATGGTGTCTAAGTTGCTTAACATTGAAGTTGAGCAGCCTGGTTTATTCAAATGAAAGAAAATATAAAACTAAGCGGGAGATTTATAGTTTCATGTTTCTGTGAGGCGTTTGGATAATCCCAAGATATTCTTGGGGTGTCATAAAGAAGTAATTACATCTAAAATATTCAAGAAAATCCATATCTGGATGTAACCCACATGTGAAAATGATCTACAAATACTTTTTAATGATGGTTATCACACAAGCAATCAAATGTTGAACTGTACTCCCAGAACAACACAATTAAACTTTAATTAAGTGTATATTGACAGAACCAAAGGAAACTAAATGTAGCATGATGGTAATGGGACAGAGGGGAATAAACCCAGGTTAGTAAATAGTAAAATGAATGAGGTGTTGGGAAATATTATTTCTTTTCAAACAGCACTTCTCCTTCTCTGCTCTCTCCTTAGGTATGGAAAGTGTCGGAAAATTTTGAAGATGTGCATGAGGAGAGACAACCCAAGTATTTCCTTTCCAGAAATAAAAACACAAAATATATATATCGCATTTAAAAAGTACACAGCTGACAATCATGTGAAGGCAGTGCAAGCGAAAAATAAATTCTTTCCAGCCACGACGAAGACCAAGTTTCACTTCCAGTAATCACCATTTTCTTTAAAAACTTAAGTAAAAGCTTATATTTCGTTCAGTTGGCACCTTATGCAAAGGGTATTTTAAACGTACCCTAAAATGATTTTTTTAACAAGGGGCCTGCAAATAATCTGTTCTCATGCACTGTTGGTACGTTTTTCCTACAAAAAGTAATACACCAAAATTGTAATCGCAGGAAGTTTGTGGAATGACTAACTTAGATCAATTTATAATAGATTATTTCTTGTTAATATTGTATTATTGTATTATGTTTTTATATACTTAGTAGTCTTCTTTTTTGGAAAATTGAGTTTTTTCTTCTCTCTGGCCCTTGGCCACTGTTTTAACGCCATACTTTTCTAATGCAGGACGATGCTGTTTATCAGAGAGTGAAGGCTCTGTCAGCATAGCTTGTGCTAAAGTTTTCATCTTTATAAGCCTGGTATAACTTTTGTCATCTTTTTTTAAAGCCATCCTCTTAAAATAAGGCCTTGCAATCTCCAGTGAAGCTCTGACGAATCAAAGTGGGGGTACCACTGCTCCGAACCGACTGAAATTTTGATCTAAAGAAACTAACCATATGAAGCACTTTACAAAAACAGAGTAAAACAATGAATAAAACAACAAAACAATAAAAATCGTCACGTTAAAGCAAACCTGTATAAGTAAAATCCCACCAGAGGAGTTTTAAGATTTGAATAATGATCCTGAATCTGATGAGGACCTGCTGACCTCATCAGGCAGGTTCCCCGAGTCCTTTGGGTGAAGCCCATTTAAAAAGCCGCAGCACGCTGCGTTCGGGGTTCGTGCGTCGGCTGCAGCTGTCACCCTGCATCGAGCTGCACGCTGCAGCAGAGCGGCGGCAGCTGTTGATTGGCAGCTCTAATGACATGCAGCGGTATTCAAACCAGAACGGAGGAGAGGAAGAGGCTGCTATTTGGACGGATGCCAACATTTCTCTCCCCTCTTTTTCTCTTCTTCCTCTCCTTTTGTCTCCATCTCTTTCACTTTTACACCAGTATTTCTTCCTTCCAGTCATATATCCTCTCACCTTTACGTTCCTATTTCTTCCTCTCCTTTCCTATTTTTACAGACTTTTGCACTCGGTTCATTTCCTTTCTCCTTGTGTTATTTCCTAAATTCCTTCCAGTTCCCTCCACGTATTGCTCATCTCTCCTCCTTTCCTGTTTTTGTTGTTTTTCTGTTAGTTTCGTTCTCCTTTCTTTCCAATCTTGCCAAGCAGTTTCAATTTTTATGTTTTTGTTTCCTTTTCTCTCGCTTTACCTTTTTTCTATTTTTCCATCCATTTCTCTCCACCCCTCCTTCTCTCTGCTCTCCAGTGTGTGTGTGTGTGTGTGTGTGTGTGTGTGTGTGTGTGTGTGTGTGTGTGTGGCTGACAGCTGCAGATCATTAGTGTAGCAGGTAGATACACACACCAACCACTTTACACACACACACACAGTGGACAGACACACCGCTGCACCTGGCCTATTGCATACAGTGTGTTTGTGTGTGTGTGTGTGTGTGTGTGTGTGTGTGTAAGAATGAGTATGC
>NW_024624374.1:0-1650 GCF_008729295.1 Plectropomus leopardus
TGTACATACATAGCTGTTGTATAGCCGGTCAGGATGTCGTACATTTTAATGATTCCGAGTCGAACTGCATGTCCTTGTTAGCTTGGTTTTCCTCATTTGCCATGTCACACTCAAAAATACCCTCCTTTTATGTGCAAACACACATGCGTGCACCCACTCACACATCCACGCGCGTTCATATTCTTTCACAAACACACGCGCAAACTCAAACGGCGCAGTCATTAAAAATGAAACCACAGGCTTTTTTTTTTTTTTTTTTTTTTTTGAAAACTCCCAGGACTGAGGGAAAAGTCAGCGGCGCAGCGGTGAAAAGAGTCCCCCTGGAAACAATGAGGAGAATGATCATTTGTTGTTCTTGAAAACCCGGTGAGGTTTCACAGAGGTTAAGCTTCCCTTTGATGTGTTTTTAACTCGTTTCAGCTCTGCGGAGGGATTAGTCAGCCTCTCACACACACAAACACAAATGCACACGTTTCGCACACACAAGCACATACAGGCTCTTAATTTCCACACCATGAGCTCTTCTCTCACAAAGGCGGAAAGCACAGAACAGGCTCCTTCCTAACCTAATTTCATCAAATGAGAGTGGGTGGTACTTCACTGCTGTATGTGTGGTCCCTTGGAAATCTGTGGTAAACCAGCAAAATATTGCAAGTCAGTATTTTTCTTTTTATCCCAAATTAGCGTCGGGCTGTTTGTGAACAGTGTGGGCCCTCAACCACGAGAGACAGAAAGAGAGACAGAGTAGCTGTTGATCATCACGGCGCTCATTACAGTGTTTACGAGGCATTATTTGATCCCTATTTCAAGATACAAATGATTGGGGTGCTTGTGCCTATGATGTGTTTGTGTGTGTGTGTGTGTGTGTGTGTGTGTGTGTGTGTGTGTGTGTGTGTGTGTGTGTGTGTGTGTGTGTGTGTGTGTGTGTGTGTGTGTGTGTGTGCGTGTGTTTGTTATCAGCTCGAGCCTGAGCTTCCCTGTAGGTCTCCGTGTGGTTGCCCATGCTAATAATCACACAAAAACGCTTGCGTTCACAGCCCATGTCGTAAGCAGCTCTGCAACAAATAGTTTGCAAATGACTCTTAGTGTTTGCTTGCACTGACTTGGAGTACCAGATGAGTGCAGATAGACCGTACCAGGACAGTTCACAGAGATGATTTGTAATGATATTAAACCCACCAAGATACTGTAAGTTAATTACAGAAGACGTGTTATGTTAATTTATTACATCACATCTTTCATTTCCTCGGCTCCAATTTAATCCTTAAAATTTGTGTTTTTCTTGATAGTGATTGCTTTTGCTCCGTGTAGGACCACCATTATAAGTATATGAAGCTGCTTTTTACAGTTTATCTACATTATGACATGGCCTCATTGAATAATCAATTAATAACAGTAATAACAGACTGCTGCTGGACGCTGTTCTGATCTAGATGCTTAGTGAAAGCAACCAAATCATTTTTAAATCAATATTTTTTCTTCGAAATCAATATCAATCAATATATAATCTTTGGGGTTTTTTTTTTCGAGTGCTGCACATAACCCTTTTTGTATCAGTTAGTCGTCAGAAACTGTTATGTAAATATAAAATGCATAATAATGATAACAATTCCAGGGAAAGGACCTTACCACTGAAACATTTTAGTTACA
>NW_024624375.1:0-1850 GCF_008729295.1 Plectropomus leopardus
GAGGCAGACAGAGGCAGATAGAGGCACACTGACATCCTCTGGCATTGGGACACTGATGCAGCTTTGGCAGACAGCGAGCCTCTCAGGCATACCTGCAGCAGTGTGTACCAGCTGCAGCATCCTATGGCGCTCTGTAAGCATCTTGGCACTAGCAGGACAAATACTTGAATTTATTTCATTATTAGAGAGTTATTTAATATTCTTATTTTTATATTTTTCATATGCTCACTTTGGTTACAGAGACATGTAAATCACAAAAGACTGTCAAACAAGGTATTAATATCATTGAATTATTTTTATTTGATTATTTTTGTAAATTCAAATGTGTGTGGTGACTGTTAATCAGCCAGATGTCAAGGCACCGGAGGCCAAACGCCAGTAACATTTCTGATGTGTAGAAGTATTAAAATATTTCCCACTTCACTCAAACTTTAGTTAAAACAGTGTGCTTTATCCCCTCTGTCACCTCATCGGATATTGACATTAAAAAAAATCCCGCTGAATCTGATTTAGGGCAGTTGACCTGTTGTGCAGACAGCAAATTTGTCCCCGAGCTCGCTGACAGTGGGTGGATAAGGGCGTGTCCTTACTGCCGAGCCAGTACCGCTGGTATGCCGCATGGTGGCGCTAGTTGCTACGAGATGCCAGGAGCTGCCACAGCAAGATGCCACTGATTGCCACAGCCTGCCAGTGCCACTAGAGGGATCCCGCTGCTGCTGGTCACCTGCGCTCCTGCGGTGAAGCCGTTGAGCAACTGGCTCTGCGGCTCTATTTTCCAGCACGAGACATCAGCTGGTCTGTAAACTGTCACCATCAGCTGGTCTGCTGGGAGCGAGTGATATGGATTTTTAAATAATTAATTAATTAATAATAAGTTTTTGATATTTTTTCTTTAAACATACACATATATTTTTTTCTTTCTTTTTTTGTGATTTAAAAAAATAGCGATTTCATTTCCATCACAATTTTTAGTGATGGGCATGCTTTCCAAACCTGGTGACCCCGCAAAATTTTTAAACTCGCCAAAATTATACCAGTTATAAAAGCCAGAGACTGTAAAAACAAGAAATTATCGTTGAATTTTTAAATTTCCGACAGAACACATCAGGTGTAAGGAACACTTCATGCATTTTCTCAGAGTCTCACTGAACCATGGATGTGTTATGGTGACTCTGAACACGCATATTTGATGTTTAGTTAAATATCCTAAAGTTTGTGTTTTGATTGCAAAAAAAAAACCGTAGCAGCAGCGGGGCTCCAGCCTGTTTGTGTTGTCGTTGATTCCAGCGCGGTAGCGCCCCCTTAAGAGGGCCCCGCCCCTCTGTGACGCCACGTTGCGGCCAACGGAAGTTTTCAAATCTCAGAAGCAGGAGCTGACTCTGTTACTCGGTAAAAACTCCAAAAAATACTGCTGCCACTCAGTAAAAACGCCAAACAATAAAGTCAAATGTCGATTTAAAATCAAACGGAGGCAAAATTATCGTCCCCGCCGTCAGTCCGGATCGTGTCCGCGGAGCTTGAAGCGCGGTTGGATGTGTTTTATGTAGCCTAAGCTAGCTAAAGTTAGCCGTGTGTTAGCTAACATGACGGAAAAGTTCAAGTCGGAGCTTTGAAGTGCGCTAAAGCAGAGAGGAGAGGACATCCGGGGACAGGTGTGGATATCTGGAGTTTTCGTGTCCAAACACTGGACATTGTGGACATTTCACACGGGCTCCGGTGGACTGGGTGACATTTTTGCTGGTTTGGACTGAAGCCGCCGGATGAAAACATTGTCGGTACGTTGTTTCGTGTTGATCATTTGTCGGTAAAGGCGGTTACAGATGCTGTGCTACATGTTACAGATGCTGTGC
>NW_024624376.1:0-4120 GCF_008729295.1 Plectropomus leopardus
GCGCACTTCCTGGGGGCTTGGTTGGCCCCCGCCAATAAAAAAAAAAAAAGAAAAAGAAAAAGAAGCAGAGCTGAGATTGGTTGTTGGATCATGTGAAGACAACAGGCGGGATTTTAAAAAAAAACTCATGCTGGAGCGCCGGGGAGCTGCCGGTGTTCCAGCCGAACACAGTGAGCCTCATGTAGTATCAAATAACTCATCATGTGTTATTTTCCAGGTTTGTGAAACATAATTTCAGGACTTTTCCAAAACTTTCAGAGTATTTCTAGTTTCCCAAAACTTTTCGAGACCTGGAAACTGCTACTTGCAGATTCCATGACTTTTCCAGGTTGTCCATGACCGTATGAACCCTTCTCTGCCTGTTCGCGCCACAGATTTGAATGAACCAGTCTGAACCAGTCTGAACCAGTTTAAGTTAACGTTACCCAGTCTGAGCTCTGACGTCATCTGACCGGGAACGGCTCCGTCCGCCGGGAACAGTCAGCCGCCGTTCGTCGGTGAAATCAGCTCACCGGCTGCGTGTCCTGGTCGGTGATGTGAGACGGACCACAGCTGCGCAGTGTGACCGGGAAAGGCTCGCTGTGTTCGGCTGGAACACCGGCAGCTCCCCGGCGCTCATGCTGGAGCTCCTTTTTAAACTCCGCCATGTTGTCTTCACATGATCCAACAACCAATCTCAGCTCTGCTTCTTCTTCTTTTTCTGTTTTTTTTTTATTGGCGGGGGCCAACCAAGCCCCCAGGAAGTGCGCCATGCGTTGCTGCAAAATCTACATAGTGGCCGAAAGTGGAACTACAGCGTTTGAGTCGGTCACGTGACGACACTGGCCCAGAAAGACTTGGTCAGAGACGCCTTAAAATCACGAAACTCTTTTTTTGTGATCACCAAAACCCGCGAAACGTCGTCTGTCCAGGTCTGGATGTAAACCATCCGGTTCGATCACATTTGTTAAGTCTTAAAGAGCCGCAAGATTACTTTTTTTAGACCCGCCATTCAAACTCGCCGAGGCGCTAATCCGGAAGTCGGTCGCTTCGCCGGCGGAAGTTACCCGCTCGGCAGCACTCGGCCGCGTTAGGCTGCAGCGGAGTGGTTTACATCCAGACAGGGACAAAGACGTTTCGAGGGTTTTGCTGCTCACAAAAATGATTTACTTTTTACAGACGTCTCTTTCCTCATGTTAGTCAAAAGTCTCTGTGGGCCAGCGTCGTCATGTGACCGACTCAAACGCTGTAATTCCACTTTCGGCCACTATGTAGGTTTTGCATCGTTTGGGCGCCACTGAGCAGCTCTCACAGGAATGAGCGAGGCCCCGCCCCCATGGCTGTATCCACACTTTATAACACATCCATGGGGCCAACTAGCCTTCAGGCGCATTACCTCCACCTACAACTGTTATGCATCCCCAAAACAAACAAACAAGCAAGCAAATAAAAACAATTAACCCTTTAGGGCCACTTTAATATTACTCACACCGCTCTGCACACAAAATGCACTCTTCAAAATCAGGCACAAAAAAACCCAACAAAATAACATAAAAGTGATTTTCTTCTTTCATTGAGCTATATTTTTTTACCAACATCAGCCCTAACCATAAATATGAAATATTGCCTTTTTTTCCTTCAAAGAAATGAGAATGTATAAAGACAGTAAGATTAACACCATTTACTTAGCAATATCTACACTTGAGGAACAATGGTTTTCATGTTATATTGTTGACTAATTAAGTAAAGATTAATCAAAGAAAACATTGCTTCCACTGTAAGTGTGAGGCACTCTGGGCAACCGCCTATATCGCCTATGCCAAGAGCCAGCCCTGCAGACACCCGTGGCAGAAAGAGAGACACATTCTCTGACACCTAAAGAGATAGCTCCCACACACCCAAAATGAGCGCACGCAGATTCTCCAACATCCAAAGAGAAAGCCTGCACATTTTCCAAAACCATAAGAAAGAGCGCGCATATTCTCCAGTGCTCAAACACAGACTGGTCAGGGACACGTCAAATGATGAGAAACATCGGGACGTCGGGTGGTTCAGTGGATAAAGCAGGTGCCCCATATATGAAAGCAGTGTCCTTGCTGCAGCGGCTGTAGGTTCAATTCCAGCTTGCAGCTCTTTGCTGCATGTTATCCTCTCTCTCCCCCTTTCACATTTCCAGTCTCCTGTCTTATCTAATAAAGGCAAAAACGCCAAAAAAATAATCTTAAAAAGAAATGATGAGAAACAGGAGCGTCTAGTTTAGGATTGAAGCAGTGATTAAAGCGTTAAACGGGTGGATATGGAGCAGTGATTAAAGGGTTAACTGCTTCATATCCACCTGTTTAACCCTTTCATCACTGCTTCATACTCACCCGATTAACCCTTTCATCACTGCTTCATACTTACCCGATTAACCCTTTCATCACTGCTTCATACTCACCTGTTTAACACTTTAAGAGAAGAAGAAAGTCTCAGATCTTTGAAACATGGGAATGTTGAGTTTAAAATTTTGCTCTGTGTAGATCTATAAATATCGACATCTTTCTAAATCTTTTAATATTTATGTCTATATCTACAGTCACATTTGTGTGTACACATCTATAAATCTATATCTTCATCTTTCTAATGACAGCGTGTCATTTAAAATTCAAAGCGTTGCATACATTATCTAAATCATTTTAAAAAATAAATTGAACCTAAAATAGACAAACATTAAGTCCAGTTTATTAAAATCATATATGATCAGAACTCATCATAAACAGGAACAATCTTCACCTGTACAGAAACTTCTTCATGTCAACACCTTTAATTTACCCTTTGTGAGCCACGGCATGATGAGTAACTGAAGGTGTTTGGGGGTTTTGACTCCATGGATTTTTTAAAACATGTTTTGAATTCAGTAATGTTCCCCAAAAAACACAATAGGAACCCTAAAAATAAGATAAGAAAACTGTTCTCCCTAAATTTGGGCCAGTTAATGGAATTTTAATGGATAGCCTGCTGAATTTAAGGGCTTTTTCAAAACATGTGTGTGTATTTTGGTCATTTTATTAAAGTCCTTAAATAATGCTGATAATCTGTTATTTTCCCCGTGAATTCAGCTGCCTTAAATAAAAAAAAAAAATCACATTCATGGAGTGAAGATGAAAATTTAAATTAACCATGTGTTAATTAATGGCCTTTCAAAATAAGGTGTTTTAAGGGAAATGAGACTGAACAGGCGACTAAAAGAACAAACTGGCCTTCACAATAAAACACACTAAAGATTTTTTGTTTGTTTGTTTTTTTTACAAACAGTCGGAGAATAAAACTCCCGAAAAATAATCTGATTTACAAAAAACATTTTTGTTAAAAACATAAAAAAATTCGATCCCTGAATGATTTCAGTCTGACTGACTGCTGATGACTGAGCGCTCACATGGCTGGTTGTTGTTGTTGTTGTTGTTGACTCTTTGTGGCTGTTGTCTTGCTGTTCTGGTTGGGTTGTTTTGTTGTTGTTGCTTCCTGTCCATTGGTTTGTTGTTTATTGTTTGTTGTTGTGTTGTTGTCTGTTGGTGTGAGGGTCTGTGACAGGCTGCAGAGCTGCCCAGGGATCCTGCAGCATCGATGGACTGAAATATTTCTCCACTGAAGAGTCGGAAGACCCACCCTGAAAACACACACACACACACACACACACACACACACAGAGTAAATCTTCAGGTTAAACCACAGTAAACGTCTCCTGCAGTGTCCTTGTGTTTCTCTGCAGTTGATCTAATGATCAGCGTCAGAGTCACGAGCTGAAGATCTGAATCAGCTGCTGAACCACAGAGATCAGATTCTGAGAAAATAATATTTAGATTCTAGAAAAATAATATTAATATCCTGACAAAGTACTATTAAGATTCTGACAAGATAATATTAATATTTTGACAGGAAAAAATGATTTTCTCACGGAAACATAAAACATATTCTACGTTCATCACCTGTAATCAAACACGTTATTCTGCACGTGCACTGGTGTTTCTGAACGGTACCTGGAAGCTGTGAGCTGAGGCGGGACTGAAGGACGGAGGCCGCCGGAAACCACTGCTTCTGCGCCGCGACGGCCCCCTGAACCCCCGGGACCCGCTGCCGAAGCCGGCCGGAGAGTCTCCGAACC
>NW_024624377.1:0-4063 GCF_008729295.1 Plectropomus leopardus
CTGTAACCAAATTATTATTTGCCTAGGGGACCAAATGTGCTAGAACTGCCACTGGGTTGGATGTTGAGTAAGACCTTGGCTCCTTCCTTTTCACCACTTCTGGAGCTTTCACACACTCGTTGCTCATAACGTCATTGTGACCCCAGACTTCAGGAAACATCCATTGTTACATTGGCGAAGAGTGGCGAGCGAGGAGAGTGAATTGTGAACTGTGTGTGTGTTTGGTGGCAGGGGGGGGGGGCATGCTTGTGATGGATATGTGTCTCTTCCTGTTTGTAGTTTCTCAGGAGTGCACTTTCTTCCCATGCTGTGAATCACACACACTTGCTCACACGCACACACTGCCATGCTTTCTCTGCGCATGCTGTGGGAGAAAAACGGATGCAAGAAGACAGAGAGGAGGGAGATGAAAGAGTGGCAGAGGTAAATCTCATTCCCCTTGGACCAAAGGATATGCCAAAGACACACTCAGGAGGGCTGGAGAGTCTTTTAAGTCAAATTCTTTATTCCCTCCCTGTTTGGACATGAAGCTGCAGCCTCAACAGTGGAGGTGGTATGCCGGCACACAGTCCAGATCATGTTCCCACCAGTCCTTTGCACCTTTCATGCATCTTTTCAGTCGAGCAATCATGGACCAGTTTTTAATTTCAGCTGATAATTGCTAAACTCAGTTGACTTGCGAATGGCAGGGCGGGGAGGGACCTCCAGGGTGCTGCGCCAAGACGAGAATAGAAGCCCATCTCAGATAAAGATAGAGACAAGAGCTTAACCGGATCAGCTTCCCCACTGGCCAATACTTCAAACCTGACCTTTGACCTTGCTGTTTGGTCTGTCACAATCACCTGTCCTCCTCTCTCTCCTCTTGCCTAGTTCTACCGAGGAAGATGATCCTCAGTGCTGATCAGTGCTCGTCACAAATACCTGGTGGTGACAGCTAAGTTCCCTCAAAGTCTTTTGTCAGAGTTCATCTGTGAAGCTCCTCTAACACTTAATTACATGTCTTAATGGCAAGGGGACATGGCTGTCACATGCGAGGCGGACTCAAGCTCTTTGGCCTTGACACAAACAAATCATCAGGAGGAAGACATTAGGCATATGGTGGTCGCACTGAATGGGGAGCTCTTTTAAGGGTTAGTGAGTCTGAATTGAGGGAATTGTTGGGACGTCCGTTCTTGAGTAATGGTCAGTCAGGGGATGGACATCTGGTCATTGGTTTAATGGAGGATGTTGGGGTCACATGGTAGCCAATAGTGTGTGACGATAAAGGAAAGTGACAGAACAAATCAGACATCAACAGCAGAAGAAGATAAACCATCTCTTTAAAACATTAAACTTTAGGAACAGTTTACATGGCAACGGTTCTTACCTGAAGTGTTAAACTTTTGTTGTAGTTTGTCCTTTTGTTCACACGTCAACAGCATTCAGGGACCTGAAAACATTTGGAGCCAGGTTCCGGAATATAATCTTCTGAAAATGCCACCCCTTACGTTGCTGTATATACTGGCAATGCGTGGATCCTGTGCGGTACAGTGACATCATGGCCATGTCATTGGTGTGTCATTACAAAGTTGCACTGCCAACTACTTGCCTGGCATGCTACAGCGTTTTCGGCTGTTTTTTGCAGATCCATGCACACAACGATCATGGAACATACAACAGATGTCACCATGATATGAAATGCAGTGAGGCAAAGCACTCAGAATCCAATACAACTCAGTTAAAAACCCAACATGATTAAACACCCAACTGCTGATTGGACAAAAAAGCTCAGATCTATTCAATTTGGCCCTCCCAGGAAATATAAACCTCTTGCTTGATGGCAGCATCCAGAACTTTACATGGAGAGGGGATGACCCCTAATTTCCACCAGATCTGTGTTCGGTCTGGCTCTGATCCGCCACGGCAGATGGAGCAAATAGATTACATTCTAGTCTGTGTTTACTTCCACTGGCTTCACTGCGTTGCAAATCAACTCCATCCAAGCTCCAGCAGTCCGGACCCTCCAGATATGCAAGGGGACTATTGTTACTGGATGCCAAAGCATTGTGCATCAATATATCCAAATTCAGCACAGAGCAGACAGGAAGTCAGACAGCAGCACAACATTAAAACATCTGGTTAATTTTCAGAATAAAACACTTAATGTTGATATCCGATCGTATTTCAAGTACTAACATCAATAAAACATCACAATGAATGGATCCAGGCCTGGAGTCAACAGGTCAGAGGTTTTCAGGCGTCACTACAACATGGACAAGGAGAAGCTAATTATGGAGGTGGAAAACTATACAGTTACTTATGACTCCACACATCCTTTTGATAAGGCAAACCATAAAAAGGAAATGGTGTAGAACACCATATCAGAAGTTATGGGAGTGGGCTGGGGTAAGACTTTTTTAAAATGTAAAATAAACATAAAATACTAACTTTCCAAGTTGTATGTCCCTCACCTGAGCCAAAATTAAAAACACAAGTCCCTCCTCAATGCTTAATGCCTGAGGAGGGACTTAATTTTTAATGCCTGACCTGTTTTGCAGCACCCCTTCCCCCCTCATTAATAACAGTCCCTAACTACCGAGGGAGGCTGGTGTGGCGACTGGGAGCATGTGCAAAACACGTAGTCTAGTTTAAGTCCAATGGAGGTGTTTACATGACTGAATAACTCGAGTTCCAATCTAATTATGTTGGTGTGTTTGTGTTTGATTCTGAGGAATCTGATTTTGTCAGTCCGACTGAAATTGGACTCACATGTTTAGATGATTTTAAAAGTCTGGTTTTAAGCGGACTAACAATAACTTGACTTTCTCTGATATTGTGTAAATGCACTGACCGACAACAGTATTTGTCACCAACAAGCAGCTAAAGTCCAAAAAGTGATACATGCCATTTTTCCTGCATTTTACACTCTTAATCTCAGTACAAATAGCAGAGTTTTCTGCTGTGATGACAATGGCGTACCTGTCACATTCCCTCAGGTATCAGACACGAGACTGGAAAAGTGAACACCTCGAACAATAAGCAGTTTCCATTTAAACCTCAAAAATAAATCTCTCGTCTCTAAGTGAAGGTGACTCAGTAAGCTGTAATGAGGGGTTTATGATTGGTGCAGAGGACTCAGTGTGTATTTCCCAGCTCTCACTGGTCAGTGCTGCAGACTCCCTGCAACTCTCCACTCCACTGACTTCCTAACCCACCTCCTCCCCTCCTCTGCTCCTCATCCTCAATCTCCACCTCCACCATCCTCCCCCTTTGTCTCCCTGTGCTCCTCACCTCTCCGATACCCAGCCCGAGGTGAAAGAACTGTTCTCATTCGGGCAGTGGAGGAGGGGGGGTTCTTGCTTTCAGGTCTCCTTCCTCAATGGCTCTTTATGCCAGGACCCCTGGGCCATCAACATGACAATGTGACAATGTGGCGGGGCTTTTTAAAAGAGATCCTGTGTTTGTTAAGTGTTTTTCCCCCTGAAGAGCAACCACAGGGCAGGGTCAGGGGATCTGAAAAGTGGTTGTGAAAGAAGAGGGCCAACTTTGATCACACAATGTGAAAGGGATGGACTTTTTGATTAACTTGAGCCGGCAGAGCTGAGTTCTGTTTCTTCAGGTTTTAGGGTGAAGTAAATCTGAGTTCTACGGATAATCTACAATTCATCATCATAATTCAATAATTTCATGAAATTTTAAATCACAGGAAACCTTTACAAGTGCAAGGTAGATGTTCTTAAAGAGTACTACCCAGAATATCTTCATGCACGCTGAATACTTATTTGATATTGAGGAAACTATTATTTTTTCCACACTCAAGAATGCCTTTTGAGTCTCTGTGTGCTGTTATAAATGATGTTGACTGGTGAGATTAAGGTTTAGCTCAGTATTTGGATGTCAAAGGGATCAGTCAAGCTTCCCTCAAATGTTGCAGCATACACTGTCTTTGTAACCACTGCTGCAGCGGTGGATGTGCGTAAAACACAAAGTGGTGAAATCCCATTTTAGTTCATAATGAAATTTATTTAATTTACCCCCTCTTCCACTGCACAAACTGCTAACACAATGCTAATCTGGGTTTGTA
>NW_024624378.1:0-3390 GCF_008729295.1 Plectropomus leopardus
GTTCAGCCTGAGGAGGCGTTCAGCCTGAGTGTGTTCAGCCTGACTGTGTTCAGCCTGAGGAGGCGATCTTTAAAAATAAATGTAATCCAGCAGCTGCAGCTTAACAGTGTGAGATGGCATCATTGGGAAAATATTGTAGAGCGTTAATGTGTCAGTTTTAAATACTATAAAGTTTATGAAGTCCACTCATTCATGAATTACTGTCTGTGACGTGTGCGTGGCTGAAAAGCGGCTGATGTTAAGTAGACTATGAATATGCAGTATACCTATGTGTATTATATGTATAAATACAGACCTCTTGTCAACCACCTAAAATGAAATCATAACATCTACGAGTCACTAATTACGAATTTTGTTGAATGATTTGGCTGTAGGTAGAAAGAGAGAAATACTGACTAGATATATAGACATTTCCTCAAAGTTATTACACAAAGGCGTAATTAATGGCGTGCAGTGTCTCAATATGTGATTAAAAGAGAGAGTTACATGCTGCCAACAAGAAGCTGCAGGACATCGAGGAGGCAGAAGTAGTCCCTGTCCAATCCAGACATAACACTTCTCATAAGACATAAGACATAAGCAGCACTGTGAAGAGACGGAGCTGCAGAGGATCAGACACTGCGCATATTTCTGAGCGCATGGAGTTTGAAACTGATTTAAAATGTACGATTTTTTTTTTTTTTTTTTTTTCCCACAAACAGGAAGAAACTGAATTTCAAGCTAAATAAACCGTGTGATGAGTGGGGAAACTAGACGCAGTAAACGACAGACATGAAAACTCCGAAACAAAGCACAAGAGGAGCTCACTATGGAGGAGAAGTCAGTCGACGAGGAGATGCTAAGAGCTAACACCGTGTCACTGCACAAGGAGCTAACTAGCATAACAAAGGAGATACGAGAGCTCAAACAAGAAATGAAAAACGAGCTAACCACTTTTAAGGAGGAATTCAAAGCCGACTTCAGACAAGAGGTCAACGTCTTCAAGGAACAAATTGACAGTAAATTGTCGGCAAACAGCAAGGAGCTACAGGAGCATAAACAGAGCATCACAGAGGCACAGTCACACATCAGAGAACTTGAGGAGTGGAACATCGAGGCTAAAGAAGCCCTACTAACAGCACTGAAAGAACAGAGAAATCTTAAAGAAAAATTGACTGACTTGGAGGGAAGGTCGCGAAGAAATAATGTGCATATTTTCGGAGTCCCAGAAGGTGCAGAAGGCGACTCGGTGCCCCACTTTGTGGAGAACCTGTTGAGGAGAGAGTTGGCACTGCCGGAGGAGACACACCTGCTGATCCAGCGTGCACACAGAGCAACGGTGGGAAGGCCCAGACCCGGAGCGACACCACGATCCATAATTGTCAACTTTCTCCAATTTGACACGAAGGAAATGATACTCAAGAAAGCATGGCAGAAGCAGATAAAAATAGACGGCAAGCCTATATTTTTACGACCATGACTATGCAAACGAGGTGGTACAAAAACGCAAAGCCGATGCAGAAATAAAAAAGGTGCTAAAAGAAAAGGGGATCAAGTTCCAGACTCCGCTGACTAGGATTAAAATACATTGGTCAGACGGCCCTAAAATCTACAGCAGTGCACGGGAAGCAGTGAGCGAGATGGAGAAGCGTGGAATCGTCGTTCGGATGAGAGACAACGAGGAAGAGGACTCGGTGGAGAACCGAATTCAAGGAGCCTTCCATTGGCAAAAAGTCAGGGGATCAGCAGAGCAGTACGACGTGAGACAGAGGTCAAGAGAGGAGCTCCAGGAGTTTCGGAGATAATACAGACAACCAGGAAAAACGGGAGGTAGATGTAAGTAGGACATATAATGAATATGACATTTGAAAACAAGAAACATTAACAAAAAATAACAATATGCTGTAAAGAAGATATGTTTTTGTTTATAAGCACCTTTTTAAAGCTGTGACATTATTTATTTTTCCTTAATTTTATTTTTTTTAAATTTGTTTCTTGATTTTACCAACTGGATAGGTCACAGGACAATTTTATTTAATTAAATTTTATCTGAATACAGCAATTTGATGCAAAATTGCAGTCTACCTCCCAATACATACAAACTGTGATATTTGAAAAACATGACTGGCAGAAAAATATAATGATTAAAGTTGGACTTAATTAGAAGGAAAGGAGGACTCATGGAAGAGTCAGCATCTTCCTCTCCTGAGGGGCCCTCCCTTGCTAGGAGGTCTTTCCCCTCTCCTACCAACGGGACATTGGGACCAGAAGAAGGACCCACATGGTATCGGAAGTATGTTCTTGGTTTTGATGTTAGGGTTCTTATAGTTCAATATGTTGTTAGTGCCAGAAGCACAAAGAAGTGTAAAAGTGATGGAAAAAATGCAAATTAACCATCTGAAAATAGCCTCTCTTAACGTGAATGGGTTTAATAACACGATAAAAAGGGGTAAGGTTCTTACAAAGTTTAAAACAGTGAAAACACAGATCATGTATTTGCAAGAGACTCACCTTTCTCCACAGGAACATCAGAAACTAAAGAATCTGGGATTTAGAAATACTTTTAAAAGCTCATTAAGAAGGGCTAGTAAAAAGGGGGTTGCAATTTTAATCTCCAACAAGATAAGATTTGAGATTCTAAAAGAAACAAATGATAAAGAAGGCAGATACATTATCGTAAAGGGGAGACTGGAAGACCAAATGGTCACATTAATCAATATATACGCGCCACCAGAATCTGATAAACATTTTTACAAAATTTTGTTTGACATTATCTCCCTTGAAACTGAGGGAATACTGATCTGTGGAGGGGATTGGAGCCTTGTATTGAATCATAACTTGGACACAACTAGTACCAAAAAAAGTAGTAAAATACAACTGGCTCGTTATATAAATACAACATTAACAGAATTAGGAGTAATAGATGTTTGGAGAGAAACTCACCCATTAGAGAGAGATTATACATACTATTCCGTTCCCCATCTGGTACACACGAGAATTGATTATTTTTTTATGAGCTCTGAGGACAGATTTAGGGTGGTAGAATGTAAGATAGGAGTAGCAGACCTGTCAGATCACTGTACCCTATATCTGACATTAAATTTAAATAAAAGAAAAAAGAATACAACCTGGCGACTAAATCTTGACCTATTAAATGACACAACGCTGGTAGAAGCATTAAAGAGGGACATAAACGCATACAGAAAAGAGAACGATAATGGAGAGGTAGATCCCACTATTTTGTGGGATGCTATAAAAACAGTAAAGAGGGGCAAACTAATATCCTACGCCTCTTATATTAAAAAAAAAGGGCTAAGGACTTTCAGGAAAAGATTGAAAAGCTTAAAACATTAGAACAAAAACGTAAAAACACAAATGATCCAGAGACATACAGTCAAATTAAAGAAGCCA
>NW_024624379.1:0-3795 GCF_008729295.1 Plectropomus leopardus
TCAGTGAGATCTGAGCGCAGCGCTGCGGTGGAGAGCCGAGGTGCCAGATCACTAATGTACAGCCGAGCTTTGCTAATTCAGTCCCACCGGGAACAGCAGCTGTTCGTGCTCAGAGGAGAGCAGTTTACTGAATCTGAACGACGTACCAAAGCAGGATGCAGCACTTTGTTCAGCTCGGTGCTGACTAAACCTTCGTTTCTATTGTCAAAAAATAAAGAACGAAAACTTTATTTCATTCGTGATTTTTAGAGAAGTTGGTGGGCATATTTTTAACATCAGAGAGAGCCAGGTTTGTTTTTTCCCACGATTTCAATTTGTACGATAAGCTCGGCTCGCAACCTCCTCCCTGCAGCGCCATAAACACAGACATGTAAAAGATACTGATCTATATATGTCACTTCCAGCGAGAGAGCAAATGGGCTTATTACCAAAATGTTTTTCTATTCATGTAATTACTTTACGCAACTGCTGGTGATTATTACCATGAAAAATTAGGTCAGGTCTCTAAACCACATACAGAGAGGTTACACCCTCATCTGCGGCTCACGCTGACAAAGTTACTGACATTAGGATTTTGAAAAATGTTCAATACAAAGAGAGTCACATATCCAAAAACTATTGTGTGACTGGGTGCATTTCAGGTCGGATCTCTTGTATTGGCTCTAACTCAACTGACTGATTACAAAGAACCTGTTAGACTGGCACTGGCCTCAAAACAACTCCAGGTGTGTGTCAACACCTAGAGTCATTAGAAGCCTGGGAAAAACCGATGTATGCCTCCATGTACCCGTCAGGTTACATTATTATGAATATTATTATTATGATTGTTATTGTTATTGTTATTGATATTATTGTTATTATTGTTATTGTTATTGTTATTGTTATTATTGTTATTATTATTGTTATTATTATTATTAAAATGTCAACAGTAAATAATTTCATCTTATTTGACATTTTTGTAAAAATTTTTGCATATGTTTTCTTGGGTTATGGCCAAAAACATGTTTTATGAGGTGACCTTGACCTTTGACCACCAAATTCTAAGCATTATTTTGTGTATGTGCCAAATTTGACCTTGACCTTTGGCCAATAAATATTAAAGTTCATCCATGAGTCCAAATAAACATATGTGCCAATTTTATTTAGAAAATCCTTTAAGGTGTTGGTGAGATGTCACATACACAAGAATGAGATGGATCCATGGTCACAGTGACCTTGACCTTTGATCAACAAATTCTAATCAGTTCATTGTTTGGACTTAGTCAGCGTTTGTGCCAAATTTAAAGAAATTCCCTCAGTGTTCTTGAGATATCACATTTAAAAGAATAAGACGGACAAGGTTGCAGTGATCTTGACCTTTGACCTATGACCAATAAATATCCATATAAGTCCATCCCTGAGTCCAACACAACATATGTGCCATTTTTTTCTTTTTAAATCCCTCAAACTGTTGGTGAGACATCACATTTACAAAGAGACGAATGCAAGGTCATAGTGAGCTTGACCTTTGACCTATGATAGCTGCTGCAGTTGGGGAGGCATTATAAAAAAACACTCAGAGAAAGCACTTGAAATAGTTTGATTTAGAAATGTCTGAGAGACACTGCGGCTCACACTGTATCTGCCAGCAAACACAGTGAAGCTTTGTTCAGGTGGTTATTTCTGATCGAATGCAGAAACCCAGAGGAGACCCTGCTCTTTGTTCTCTCTGCCTAACCTATATTTGCACAGCAGCGCTGCTTCATCTCTGTTCGCGTCCTCTCATCCACTCTCCCCTCCTCTGCTCCACTCCCACCTGAGCCAGACGAACGACCCCTGACACTCTGTCCGCCCCGTGAAACCATGTGCGCTGTCCACACACTGCGACTCAGCTTTTACCTCCGCTTCTCTCCCGGCACACGGCAACAACTTATCGACAAAATGTGAAATCTTGTACGTGATGACGATACGGTGTACTAATGACCTGTGGAGTATACTGCACGGAGGATGAAGTCTAATCCTCCCTCGAAGGACGACTGAAACCACAAATGCCTTTGAGGAAATTGACCAAAAGTTACCCTCATTTGAACAATTATCCAATTAAGTTAATCTCCGTGAGAGATTTGTGTTGGGCAACAGATTGCAGACAAGATGAATTAAAAGTCACAATCCTTAAGCGGAAATAATATCCAGGAGCACGATGGCTTTCATCGCTGTAATATGCAGAAAGTGTTTCTTACTGAGATGTTACCCAGAGCCCAAAGGGAACTAAAGGTCGACCGATATTGGTTTTTCACAGTCGATACCGATACTGATTATTAGTAGTTAATGACAAAGATAATCTATATTTGTAACTGATATGGATTTACATGAAAATGAAAATCTTTCTGGCAACATTTAGAATATGGAATATAACAAATGTTACATCAAAACTGAAACTTTCAGCATCAAATACAGCAAGTTCCCAGCAACTTTTTGTTTTTAACAAAGTCAAGTGAAATTTTATGTAAAAATTGAATGAATATAAAATCTCCCTGGGGTTTTAAATAGTAAAAGTTCCTCCCATTCTGATACTTTCTTTGCAGTTTTGAACTAATTAATTTTTATCTGTGGCCTTGAAAACAAAATGCAGATACAGATAATCATCAAAATGCCAAATATTGACCCCCAATAATCGGTCAGGCCGATAATCTGTGGAGTCCTCGTGGGAACTCACAGATTTGTAAGGATTTATGCCATTCTTCTTGTCTGCAGAGACTCCTTCATCACTGTACATTTCGCCTTATTTTCCTGACCTCCCCCTCAGCAGTCACTTACCCTCCTGTTGTCTGCAGGGCTGTGGTAGAACTGGGAGATGACCTGCTTGCTGCCGTCCTTCGCTTTAACCCCTGAAAGCTGGAACTTGTCTGAGACGAGCGTGAAAGTGGTCCCGTAGTCGTAGGACACGTAGACCTGCAGACAAAGAGGGGCAAAGGATGCAATCAGTAACTGCAACTTGTGGTCCACAATAAACCAAAAACACGTGTTTACAATGTAAATGTACTGACTGTTTCTGTGCATGTAAATTTTACATGCACAGTTAAGTGGAGCTACAGTCAAAGCTCGATTAGGACATTTAAGTGGACTGCTGTCCTTGTCCCAGTATACAAGCACCAGGGGGAATCAATTTATTGATGGAAGTATGTCTGACTTTGCCATGGTAGATGAAGATATTCCCCCTTTCGGGTAGTTGCTTTAGACTGTTTGGCAACACATTTTGTCAAATGTCCACGTGTCGCCAAGCCCGGCTGGTAAACAGGACTGGACATTTATTTGGGACTATTTGAAGTATAGATAGTAAAAAGGCTTTGAGGCAGTTGTTTAAAGACGTTTTTCATGTGAAAGAAGGTATTAATAAAGATTGTTTCATGAATGTGTGTTGTTGAATTTGTGCTCATTCAAAAGTCCTGTACTGAGGGCTAAATTACTTGAGAAAATTATTTCTTAATATGAGGATTTTTTTGTGTCTGTGGCATTAAAGGGGAATAAATAACAACAAAACACACCGTCATCAGCCCTGAATTACACAACAGCGCATCCCCACAGATAACTGTTACTTAAGAACCTCTTATGAAAACTATTAGAAACAGTTTCTGTGTCTTAAGTTCCTGTTTTTCAGACAGCTCTGAAAGCTGATGAAGTTCACAGGAAAAGAAGTCAAAACAGAAAAAGAAGAGTCATGCTATGTTCGAGGACTGCTGCTCGAGGCTTTCAGCTTCTTTCTAAGTGAGTGTGTGTGTGTGTGTGTGTGTGTGTGTGTGTGTGTGTGTGTGTGTG
>NW_024624380.1:0-2748 GCF_008729295.1 Plectropomus leopardus
TTTTTATTTTTATTATTGTTATTGTTGTTGTTGTTAAAAATGTATTATTATTATTAAAAACTGTTTTTTTTTTCATGAATTTTTACAAACCAAAAAAAACTTAAGCTGGTTTTCTGAGGAAGACTGATTCCTCTCTGGAACCTTTCACATAGGCCTAAAGGAAATTTTACTTGTAAAGTATATCAAAGACTGGCAGCAATGGCAGCATGAGGAAAGCTAGAATTTGAGTCCACTTGGTCGTAATTACTGAACCATACTATGCTGTCAGACTTCATCTCGTATCATATCAGCGTTTCAGAAGTGAGTGACTGCACCACCATCAAAAGAAGGTTCTGTTTTCATGTACTGTTTGTACTTAAGCAACCCGTTCTCACTTCGAACTTGTGACATGCTGATGGTGGATCAGTGGCCTTTCGCATCAACCTATGACATTTTAGGTATCCTTGTGCGTCAGCTGTTTACGCTGCTACAGTGGCGCTGCTACAGTGATGCCACTATTTTGATGTCACCAAATGCTGGTGGTGGTGGTGGGATGAAGTGGTCCCTATGTTCATACAATTCAGCAGACTGTAGCGATGGTTGGAATTAGGCACCAAAGTCACGGATGGTTAGGTTTAGATAAGTTGGGTCAGTGATGGATTGGTCAAAAGAACGCAGGACCCCCCAGGAGAACAGTGAACATTCCCTTGACCAAGTAAACTTTGAGTTATTTTAATGTTTGTCCTCAACATGTTTATTTTTTAACCCTAACCCTACGTAACTTAACTTGACTGGACCTAACCAATGTAGCGTTATGATAAATATGTAACATTACGTTAGGTATGTAACGATGACGTGATGAAGTTATTTCACTTGCCTAAACCTGACATATGTAAGTTTGTGCCCAAACATGTTAACAACCACAGTGTTATTTAACATATCTGCTTTATAATAATGTACCGATGTTACATATCTTATGTGTGCAGAAATGTACAATGCCAACATTTATTCTAGAGATTGGGCTGGTTACAGTTTCTTCCTTTTTAAGTTAGAGGACTGTTCAGTTAACCCACAATTTAATTGCAATTCAACACAGCAATTCTCTTGTGTAAAAATTAGTTGCAGGGTGTTTTCAAATGTCAAATACCACACAATTACAGTCTATTACATCCAATTAAATGCACATTATTGTGTTCAAACCATACAAAATGCATTTAGATCTTTGCTGTCATTAAAGATGAACTTATTATTTGTGTTTTACTTTGCTTAAAAGAGTTAGGGAGGCCCATGTTCAACCACACGCATGCAGCCAGGATCCAACATGCAGTCGCCTGTCTACATATACAAACTACCCCACAGCTTAAGACATAGCTGGTTACACATATGGAGGTGATTTCATAGATCAAAGTGTCGCTACAGCTAATTAATCTATATCAATGTTAATTAATCAACTTAACCTCAGGCTTTATAGACCACCCTCTAATCTGCACGTGTGTGTGTGTGTGTGTGTGTGTGTGTGTGTAAGAGAGAGAGAGGGAGAGAGAGAGAGAGAGAGAGAGGGAGTTATAAAATGCACATGGAATACTGTAAGTAATCAAACAAATAACCTAGTTTGACTTTTAAATTTACAGACTTAATTTAAGGGAAAGAGCCAGCAAGAAAGGATTAGATACGGCACAAAAAAGAATTAGGAGAGGAGAAGAAAAACACTACATACATAACTGTGTTAAGACGAAGCCTGTGAGCACAGTATGGAGTGAAGAAAAAAACCTTGTGAAAAAAACTGAAAAAAGAGAAGGGGGAAAATGATTAACCTCTGAGACATTTACCTAATTAATTCTGTCCCAGCTTTAAATGAAGTGAGCAACCTTGGAGCAGTAGCCGGTCAGTGGAACTCATGTAAAATGTATGTCACCCTATATTACCGTGTGCAAGAACAAGAGCTGCCGCTACTTAATATAATGACACATGTAATCTTTATTCAACTTGTACCCTCGAGGCGTACAGACATGGAAACAGCTAACCCTTTAGCCCAAAGCTAAAGCTAAATAAACTGACAGTCTATTGACACAGGTGGGAGCCTATGGAAGCATGTTTGCATGTAATTATGAGCGTTTATGTTGGTATTAATGATGTACTAACATGAAATCCAGGGGTTAGAGGGAGTGAATGAGATTTCCTTTGTTGCGGGTGTGTGTGTGTGTGTGTGTGTGTGTGTGTGTGTGTGTGTGTGTGTGCGTGCGTGCGTGCGTGCGTGCGTGTGTGTGTAGAATTATGGAAACTGTTTTAACTCGTAGAACTGTGTGTCTGTGATATATCTTTTGCTGCAAATTATAAAACCTACATATGTTTATTTGTAAGGGTGGGAGTCTATGTTAATAGTGTATCATGACATTTGAAACTCATTATTTTAATAACACTGTAGGTCTGTATGTAAAAGTCCAATTAGGGACAAGAGCTGAAAATTAGCAACATCTATACAGTCTTTGAGCAATAGATCAATCTCACACTCTGTACTGGAATGATGTTAAATTGCATCATCCCTGTCAAATAAATCAATTCAAATTCAAAAGTACCTGAAAGCTATACTTGAGTAAAAGTACAGATATCTTACCGGAAAATGACTTTAGTAGACGTTAGAGTCTCCTATTAGAGTACTACTTGAGTAAAAGTCTTAAAGTATCTGATATTAATGTACTTAATTATCAAAAGTAAATTCATGTTATCAAATGTAATTAAGCATTTAAAGTAAAAATACATGTAAATGCT
>NW_024624381.1:0-1110 GCF_008729295.1 Plectropomus leopardus
CAGCAGAGCGAGCTGCGCTGCGTTCACACGCCGCTCTGCAGCTCTGCCGCTCTGCAGCTCTGCCGCTCTGCAGCTCTGCCGCTCTGCAGCTCTGCCGCTCTGCAGCTCTGCCGCCCTGCAGCCCTGCCGCTCTGCAGCTCTGCCGCTCTGCAGCTCTGCAGCTCTGCAGCTCTGCCGCTCTGCAGCTCTGCAGCTCTGCAGCTCTGCAGCTCTGCAGCTCTGCCGCTCTGCCGCTCTGCAGCTCTGCAGCTCTGCGCTGGAGACGACATCTGCAGGATGTGCAGCACTGATCCTCAACCTGCAGCCCGAGGGCCAACTCTGGCCCCTGATAGGGTGCTGGGTGACCCCCAGCAATCTAGTAATTCAAAATAAAAACTGAAATGATTGACACTGAATTGTTTTTGTACTGTTAGTGTCCATAAGGTGTCAGAGTGCAGAAAACAGCATCAACATAGAGCCTGTTGATCAAAAAAAGTGACAGTGGAGGATCCCCCACACCCCCGACAGAGGTCACAGATAAGACCCTGATGCCCCAAAATAATTAACATGTTCCTAAATCTGAGAAATGTCCAAAAAATATGGAAATGTCCTAAAGTCCTAGACTCGTCCTAACATCTTAAAATTCTAAAAAGTGTCCTAAAATGCTAAAAACATCCTGATATCTTTAAAACGTCCTTAAATCCTAGAAATGTTCTAAAATCATAAAAATGGAATAAAATCCTAGACAAGTCCTAAAATCGTACATACCTAGTAACGTCCTAAAATTCTACACGTCCTTAAATCCTACAAATGTCCTAAAATTCTAGAAACATGTATGAGGCTGCTGCGACTGGCCTCCTGTCATTTTCTGTCACAAAATAAAGACAGCTGAGTATCCCTGATTTGACTGAAAAAAAAACAAGAAAAGGATTTTTTCTCTTCAGTTACGTCGATCTTGCAGGACAACTGTTAGACGGTCAAATTTAGGAATTTGTTACTTTTATTAAACAGCCTTTTCCTCTCATCAGGAAGATGCAGCTATTTTTAAAACCCTTTAAAACAACTTAGTTTTCCTTTTCTTCTCTTCCTCCCTCCTCCCGTTCACTCTGTACGTCTCTCCAGCAGCCATGT
>NW_024624382.1:0-2408 GCF_008729295.1 Plectropomus leopardus
CAGACCCAGGCTCTGTAATCGCGAGCCCCCGGCAGTGAGAGTACCACAGGGCTATCAGAGTGTCCTTTTATGGAACACAGACTGACAGCAGATCAGACCCAGCATGACTGAGTGATGATGATGATGTCTTTATTGATGATGTTGTTGTTTTTGATGTCACTGTTTTTGTTGTTGATGTTGTTTTTGTTGATGATGTCATTGTTTTTGTTGATGATGTTGATCAGTGTGACATCAGTGTGTGTCGTGTTTTTCAGGCCGCTGGTTCGATCTCTGAGCAGCCTGCAGCTCTTCCAACACGCCATGAACCGCCATGATGTCATGTTTGTTTACATCGGAGCCACGTCACAGCTGAAAGTACACACACCTACACCGACACACACCGACACACACACACACACACACACACACACACACACACACACACCTACACTGACACACACACACACCTACACACCTACATCGACACACACACACACACCTACACACCTACATCGACACATACACACACACACACACACACACCTACACACCTACACTGACACATACACACACACCCACACACACACACCTATACACACACACATACACACTCTGACCTCTGGTGTGCTTTCAGGGAAACTTCACGTCAGCAGCTGAAGAGCTGATCGTTCACACCTACTTCTTCTCTTCTACCAGAGACGTCCTGCCCAAGGTTTGACTCAGAGGACATGAGAGGACAGTAGAAGGCAATGGAGGACAGTGGGGGACTGTAGAAAACAGTAGAAGACAAAAGCAACCAATAAAGGACAGTAGAGTAGTGGATGGTAGAGGACAGTAGAAGACAGCAGAAAACAGTAGAGTAGAGGACAGTAGATGTCCCTGTCTAACCTCCCTGTCTGTCTCCAGGCGGTGTCCCTGCTGTCTCTGCCGGCTGTGGTGGTTTTTAAAGATGGAACCTTTTTTACATTTGATGGTGAGACAGAAAACTGATGTTACAACCTGTTAATTTAAAACACCTTAACGAGCTAATTAGTGTAACAATTAATGTGTGAGTGCTGTTCAGGTGAGTGTGAGTGCTGTTCAGGTGAGTGTGAGTATTGTTCAGGTGAGTGTGATGCTGTTCAGTTGAGTGTGAGTATTGTTCAGGTGAGTGTGATGCTGTTCAGGTGAGTGTGAGTATTGTTCAGGTGAGTGTGAGTATTGTTCAGGTGAGTATTGTTCAGGTGAGTGTGATGCTGTTCAGGTGAGTGTGAGTATTGTTCAGGTGAGTGTGAGTGCTGTTCAGGTGAGTGTGAGTATTGTTCAGGTGAGTGTGATGCTGTTCAGTTGAGTGTGAGTATTGTTCAGGTGAGTGTGATGCTGTTCAGGTGAGTGTGATGCTGTTCAGGTGAGTGTGAGTATTGTTCAGGTGAGTGTGATGCTGTTCAGGTGAGTGTGAGTGCTGTTCAGGTGAGTGTGATGCTGTTCAGGTGAGTGTGAGTATTGTTCAGGTGAGTGTGATGCTGTTCAGGTGAGTGTGAGTATTGTTCAGGTGAGTGTGAGTGCTGTTCAGGTGAGTGTGAGTATTGTTCAGGTGAGTGTGAGTGCTGTTCAGGTGAGTGTGAGTGCTGTTCAGGTGAGTGTGAGTATTGTTCAGGTGACAGTGATGCTGTTCAGTTGAGTGTGAGTATTGTTCAGGTGAGTGTGATGCTGTTCAGGTGAGTGTGAGTATTGTTCAGGTGAGTGTGAGTATTGTTCAGGTGAGTATTGTTCAGGTGAGTGTGAGTATTGTTCAGGTGAGTATTGTTCAGGGGAGTGTGAGTGCTCAGAGTCTTTGTGTTTCAGAGGAGCGTGACGGTGATCTGAAGTCGTGGATCAACAAAGAACGATTCCCAAACTACTTTAAGATTGACAGCTACACTTTGTACGCGATGGGAGAGTCAGGTAACAGCTCACCTTTCCTCAGGGACACACCGTCCTCAGGTAAACTGGTGTTGACTGGTGTTGTGTCCTCAGGTAAATTGGTGGTGTTGGCGCTGGTGGAGGACAGGAGCGTCAGTGAGGACAGTCTCAGGTAAGACTGCGTCCAACACTACACTGTGTGATGTCATCTGAGCTTCCTGTGATGAGTTTCCTGTCACCTGCTCAGGTATAAAGGTCTGGTGGAGAAAGTGTCCGCCGACTACAGAGACATCTACAGCAGGTCAGTTTCAGAGGACACAGAGGACACAAAGACTCAGAGTGACAAACTACTGAGACAAAAACATTCAGCTGTCTCCCTTTCTGTCTCTGTCTCTGTCTTTGTCTCTCTTTCTGTCTCTGTCTCTCAGGAACTTTCACTTTGGTTTCATGGAGGACAGGGACTACATTGAAGGACTTGTGATGGGGTACGTTTGCATCTTTAGTCTTCAATGTTTCTAATCGTTAACGTCTTTGGTCGTTAATGTCTC
>NW_024624383.1:0-1457 GCF_008729295.1 Plectropomus leopardus
TTTTTTTTATCTATTTGTAGTGTTTTTATTTGTTTGTTTTTCTGGTCGTTTTGTGTCTCTTTGTAATTGTTTTGTTACTTTTGTTGTCATTTTGCGTCTCTTTGTGATCTTTTTGTCCCTCTGCAATCATTTTTGTCTCTTTATGGTTGTCTTTTTCCCCTTTTGTAGCAAATTTCCTTTACATCTCTTTGTGGTCTTTTTTTTTGTCTCCTTCTGGTCATTTTGAGTCTTTTCCTGGTCCGTATGTGTTAATTTTAGTGACATTCTGCAGGTGAAGGCCAGAGTGGACCTCTGACACTTTGGGCCCTTGGGCCTTTGTCTGTTGGGTCCGTTCAGTAATCCATCCATCAGAGTCATAACATGGCTCTGAACTGGAGCCAAAACGGTGAGCAGATATCAAGTTAAGAGACAACTACAAAGAATATAAGAGAGATAAACAGACAGATGTGCCAAATGGCCCGAAGCTTCGAGACAGAGGACATACAGTATCTGTCTGTCTGGACCAGCACCTATGCAGACTTGGCTTAGCTTCTGACGAGAAGACAGTGTGTGTGTATCCTAAATGTGTGTGTGTTGAGGAAAGAGTTGGATGACAGTATAGAGGATGGCTGTGTGTTACAGAACAGCAAAAACAAGTATAAAATTTAATCAAAATGAGCATGGTACAAGTACACAATTATTGCCTCAGTGAGTGTACATAGTATAATGTATAGATACAAGAACATACGCATGGAAACACACATGTGCACTTTTATGTGGTTGTTTTTCCATCTGCTCCTTGTTTTCAGGTCCCTTTTGGTCACTTTTTGCTCATGTTATTGTGGTCTGGATATCTTCAGGAAACAGACTCCAAGTATATGATGTTGTCATTTCTCTCTCTCTCTCTCTCTCTCTCTGAGGGTTTATTGTTTTGTTTGGCATTTCTGTTTCGTTTGGAGGCAATCATTGAAGAATTTGAGCAGCACGTGTCCTCAGCAATCATAATCATGAAATCCCTACTGGTCACACACACACACACACACACACACACACACACACACACACTTATAGGGCTGATTACTACACAGTCTGGTTTGTATAACGTTATGGAGGCAGATTGAATGTGTCAGTCAGGACCTCACAGGAGGATATTGGGAGAGATGGTGAAGGAAGGAAGGGAGAAAGGAAGTTTGCTTTTTAGTGATGAATGAAGGTTAAAATGTGAGTAAAATGAAGCTGACAGTTAAAATCCTGTTCGTGTTTCATACAAAATATCTCCACATAACAAACTGTTTTGTTAAAGCTCCATCTCTCTTACACACACACACACACACACACACACACACACACACACACACACGCACACAGCCTGGTTAAAAACATGAAGACATTAGCAGTAACTTGATGCTGAGTGAGTATTGATCTACTCTCGGGGGGCTTAGAGAGTGAGAGAGAACACTAGACAGCACTTTATCACA
>NW_024624384.1:0-1491 GCF_008729295.1 Plectropomus leopardus
TCCTGCAGTCAGTATCTGAATCCTGCAGTCAGTGTTTGAATCCTGCACTCAGTATCTGAATCCTGCAGTCAGCGTTTGAATCCTGCAGTCAGCGTTTGAGTCCTGCAGTCAGTGTTTGAGGCGTCAGCAGCTTGTCTCCTCAGCTTCACGTTATCGTCCCTCTGAGGGATCAGTGTTGAGGTGCTGTTAGTGTCAGAGCAGCTGCAGGATCGACAGGTTGTTGTCGTCTCTTTAAGAGCCCAGACCCCGCCCCCCTCTGTTTTACTTCACTCCCGTTGGACAGAAGCTGAGCTGTCGCCCTGCAGCTCTGCGCTCTGATTGGCTGGCAGACAGATTTCCTGTGTTGATTCAAAGAGGAGGAGAAGTTTGTACCAGAGAGAAGGACAGAGAGGCGGAGGAGGAAATGTTTGTGAGAGCAGAGAGGAGGAGGTGATGTTGGTTACTGTGAGCTGATAGAGTTAGAGAGGAGGAGGGGGAGGAGGACGTGGAGTTACCCAGCAGCCCCGTGTGGTCCCCGGGGAGGAGGTCTGAGTGAGTACTGATTCGTCTCTGTGTCTGATCTCAAACATGAAATCCTCTCATGGTGTCTCTGAGCGTGCTGTGGTTGGACACTGATGTCCCAGAGGACACTGAGGAGCCGCTCTCTGCTGTAAAACATGAAAACTGTGGACACCTGAGGGAGTTTTTCACCATGTTAGTGTCCTCCATGTCCTCCTGTTTGTTCTCCACTGTGGTCCAGACTGAGCTGAGGTGTGCCTCGTGTTCAGTGAGTCTTGCGTCCTGAGTCGGAGCGTCTGCGGGTCCCTGAAGGGACAGGTCAGGTCCATTAACGTGGGGCTGTTTGAGCCGCCGTGAATTATTGTGTCAGAGCCACTAAAACTGGACTTTTAAAATCCTTACCAACCTTCCTCTAATAATAGAAATTTTTAAAAATAATCCCTATTCATTTTTCTTTAAAATTCGCCAAATATATTTAAAGAAATGGCACAACTTTTTTTTTTTTTTTAAGAAAACCTGCTTTTGAAGGCAGTCTGTAGTGCAAAATACTTTTTGCTTCACCTCAACCAGCTGATAATATTCATCAACATGCTCGCCCATTTGAAATCAGACTTCAGGGAATCTCTGGAAGTCCGACTAATGCGCCCACATCGTGTGACAGGAAGTGGATTTCCTCCGTCATGTCGGACTTTAACCAGACTCGGGTTACATCCCAGTATCCCTCCTCGACTCCTCGACCCCTCCGTCCTCCATCCTCGATCGCTCGACCCGGAAACCGATAAAGACAGGAGGACATTGAACATTGAAAGAGTTTTTAGCCACCTAAAAAGATCAGTTGAAGCTGTAAGCGTTATTGAGCCGTTGCTTTGTCTTCCTGTCAGAAAGTGATTTGCAGGTGTGAAATGAAACATGTACACCGCTCTCTCTGAAGCAGACTGAGACAAAACAGGGATTTTAGCTCTCTGAACACAGGAGCTGCTGGTTTACTGCTGC
>NW_024624385.1:0-1388 GCF_008729295.1 Plectropomus leopardus
GTCATACACATCACTGTGCTGGATGCTAATGATAACGCCCCAGTGTTTAGCCAGGCCGTTTATAAAGCCAGTCTGCCTGAAAACTCTCCACTCGATACTGTTGTACTCATAGTGAGTGCTACTGATGCAGACGAGGGAGTGAATGGTGATGTTGCTTTTGGATTTGATCATGTTTCAGATGAAAACCAAGTTTTCTTTCTAAACCCTAAAACGGGAGAAGTTAAGGTGTCTGGATCTATTGATTACGAGAAAGAGTCGTCATATGAAATGCAGATAAGCGCCAAAGATGGTCTGGGTTTGGCGTCATATGCAACGGTAATAATTGAGATTACTGATATCAATGACAACGCACCAGTTATATACCTGAAATCACTGTCTAACCCCATACCTGAGAACGTGTCACCTGGTACAGAGGTGGGCATCATTAACGTGCAGGATAGAGACTCTGAGAATAACAGACAGGTCCGCTGCTCCATTCAGCAAAACGTCCCTTTTAAGTTGGTTCCTTCTATCAAAAACTATTATTCTCTGGTGAGCACAGGACAACTGGACCGTGAAGTAGTGTCTGATTACAACATTACAATCACTGCCACTGACGAGGGCTCTCCACCTCTGTCCTCCTCTAAAACTGTTCAGTTATCTGTAGCAGACATCAACGACAACCCACCTGTGTTTGAGGAACAGTCGTACAGCGCATATGTGAGTGAAAATAACAAACCTGGCTCCACTTTATGTTCCGTTAGTGCTCGAGACCCCGACTGGAGACAAAACGGTACAGTGATTTATTCTCTGTTAGCCGGTGAGGTGAACGGTGCCCCGGTGTCCTCCTATGTGTCTGTGAACGGAGACACGGGGGTGATCCACGCTGTGAGGTCATTTGATTATGAACAGTTCAGGAGTTTTAAGGTCCACGTGATGGCCAGAGACAACGGTTCTCCTCCGCTCAGCAGCAACGTGACCGTGAGTGTGTTCGTATCGGATGTGAATGACAACTCTCCTCAGATACTGTACCCCGCCCCCGAGGGCAACTCGTTCATGACCGAACTGGTCCCCAAAGCTGCACACGGAGGCTCTCTGGTGTCCAAAGTGATAGCGGTGGACGCAGACTCCGGGCAGAACGCCTGGCTGTCCTATCATATAGTGAAATCCACTGATCCTGGACTTTTCACTATTGGTGTCCACAGCGGAGAGATCAGAACACAGCGGGATATTTCCGAGTCTGACAGCATGAAACAGAACCTTATTGTGTCAGTGAAAGATAACGGACAGCCCTCTCTGTCTGCCACCTGTTCCATGTATTTACTTATTTCTGATAACTTGGCTGAGGTGCCAGAACTGAAGGATATTTCTTATGATGAGAAGAACTCCAAACTGACCTCTTATCTGAT
>NW_024624386.1:0-2654 GCF_008729295.1 Plectropomus leopardus
TTAATCTTGTAACATCACAATCTTTGTCATGTTACTTTACAACTTTAATTTCGTAACATTAAAACTTTTTTCTATGAAATTTACAACTTTAATCTTGTGATTTTGTGACATTTTTCTCGTAAATGGACCAGTTTAATCTTGTAATATTATGGCATTTCGTAGTAAATTGACAATTTTAATCTCATAACATTATGACCTCTTTCTTGTAAATTTACGAGTTTAATCTCATAATATTATGACTTCTTTCTTGTTAATTTACAAGAGTAATTTTGTAATATTAAAACTTTTTTCAAAATTACGACTCTATTTGGGTAATATTATGACTTTATTCTTGAAATTTAAGATGTTGTTTTCTTCAATAAGGCCCTAACCCTTATTTGCATAGAGTGGTGAAGGGATGACGTATTTTTGTGGGCCAACCAGGAAGTAAGCATCGTACTGGTTCCCTCGTCAAAAACCTTATGGGATTTTTGAATGGCATTTTCAATTATCACCAAAAATAAGCTCTGTGACGAACATGAGTTTATGATACTTACACATTTTGTTCAGCATGATAATCTTCACAAATAAACCCCACTTTTGTGTGTTTTGAAGCATAAATGATATCTCCAGAAGCAAAAAGCTATTGTTAGGCTGAAAACCAAGTACATCACGGTCGCACGATTTAAACGTCCCCAACAAACACTGTAGTACCATTTAGCCACTTGTTTGCAACCGCCTTTTTTCAGAGGAGTGAAACCTTAAAATTTCAAAAATTGGGTTTTTACATACGTATTTTATGTTGCAGAAAAAAATGTCTAAATATCTTTAGCTCGTGTTAACCACAGACCTTATTTAAGGCATTTTTCCAAAAACACGTAAAAAAAAAAAACCCCAGAGACTTTAAGACAAGGGAACCGGAGGTACAAAAAAGGCTAATGGACCTCTGCCTTTTAGGACTCATTACTTCACCACTGTATTGCTATTTGTAGCATTTTCGTACTTTAAATTGGTTTTCAACAAACATTACCTGTCACTCCACACCTGGTTTAAATCTATTTGTTGCATTTCAGTGAAATGTGCCCTTCAAATGAAACCTTGTAATTTCAATGCAATGCATTTCATGTTAAAATAAAAAAAAACTTTGAAAAGGTTTTTTTTCTGCATAGTCATTAAAAATATAAATCAAACCATAGACATTTCTAATGCTCGTGATTGGACTGAGCAGTGATCTATGCTTGAGACAGACAGAGAGACAGACAGAGAGTAAGGATGCTGCTGCTCTGGTAACCCCTCACCTAGATCATCCTTTTGTGCACGGCGCTGGAGCTCGCTCTCTGAGCTGTGCCCAGCTGCCACCGCCGGCCGGCATTGGTTCACCCAACAGACACACGTAGACGCGCATATCCGACCGACCAACCCCCTTTTTCCCCCCGGCCGAGTGGAGAGCCGGCGAGCGGCGGGACAGCCAGGCAGCCTCGACCCGCTGCTGCAGCTAAGACAGGACGGACGGGACGGAGGTCTCCACCTAACCAGTGAGTACCACAAAATATTTCAGATTTTTCTTATCGGATGCGGGTTTTTTGTGTTGCAGAGGACACAGAAAAAATGTTGTTTTGCTTTGAGCTGGGGGAGGGAGGGAGGGAGGCGGGGGGAGTTTCTCCTGATCTGTCTGCGTCGCCGGGTGGAGATCAGTGTTAGAGTTGCAGAATGATGAACTACTTATTATTACTATGATCTGTTATTATCTTGAAGCACATCATAACCCCCATCATGAACAATCTTAATGATACATTTGCACGGAGATGTGCTGATTGCTTTATTTAAATGTATATCATCGCGTGCAGCTAAATTGCTGATTTATAAGGACTTAAGGGATATAAGGGATTTTACCATCACGTAAGCTATAAAAATATGTGTGAGCTTTTTTTATGCGTTCATAATAAATGTGTTCAATGCATTTGCATCTACTACATCGCTGAGGGGATGACGTTATTATTTTGTGACCACACTTTTTACGCACACTGCGTTTCCCTCCCTGTTTTCATCCTCTCCTTCTTTTTGCATGACGGCTCATGTGTATAATTTGACTTTTTTAATATTTGGTGGCGATCAGACAGCTTCTCTTCGGCGGTATTCCCTCAGCAGTCCGCTCGGTCCCCCGGCCAAACTCGTGTCCGAACACGTTGTCAGAAAGGAGGTGTGTACCTGAAAAGCGGCGCTCAGCAAATCAGCGGCCGTTCCCCGCCCACACTGTGCCACTTGTTTACTACTGGAGCCGCGCGCTGATTGGTGCAGAGGATGGGGAAATCGGGTTTTATGATGCGTTCGGGCGCACGGGAGAGAGTGGGAGTGTTAGGTTTTGTCGTTGAAAATGCTGTCATAGAAAGGTTTTTAACTACTTGACACCCGAGCAAATTGTGGTTTGATTTCCTTACAAAAACATGGGAAGAATGCAGTGAGCAACTTAACAAAAAATTACCCCAAAAGGAATCACAAATCAGTAGAAGAACATACAAAAAATAAACTGTAATAGGCAAATAAAAAAAGAAAAAGAAGTTTTAAAAAAGATCATAAACTGAAAAAAGTGCTTAAAAATCATAATAACTTGCTGTAACCAGTGATGGATGAAGTACCTGGAAGCTGTACTGGAGTAAAAGTACTGCTATATATAT
>NW_024624387.1:0-2101 GCF_008729295.1 Plectropomus leopardus
GTGTGTGTGCAATTATGCATACAGTGTGTGTGCACGTGTGTGTGTGTGTGTTTCTTCTGTTTTGCTGTTGCAGTTTTCCTGGAAAAAAGATGACAGCAGTCGTCTTATTGGTCGATTCATTCAAAAACAGGAAGTGTGTATGCATGTTTGTGTGTGCATGCGTGTCTTTTTTGTGAGCCCTTTGCATCATGAAAAGTCAAGGAGGGCCCCCCACAGGAGAGAGTCAAGACTGCTGGAGTGTGTGTTTGTGTGTGTGTGCAGATGGAGCAGTGGTGCCATTATTACATTTATGTGTGCATATGTTTTTCCTCCCCATGCCGGGGATGGTCAAGTCAAGCAGAGAGCCGGGAGGTTTTTTTTTGTCTGTCTCATTGTGGTGTCTCCCCGGGGCAGACAGCGCTTCTTCTTTGATGAAGACAGCGAACAAGGAGAGAAGAGAAGAACAGGAGAAAAGAGGAGGAGGAGCACTAGTATGGGACTCCTTAGTGGGAACTTGAGTCTAATAAATTTTTCACGTTTCTGACAGTTTACGTGACAAAAGAACCGTCTGTGTCTAGAAAGTATCTGACAAACCATTTCAAGGAGCGACCTGGGTATCGTAGCGCGGCGACCAGCGACTGAGCGGAATAAGATCAAGGCAAATGTAGAATAGAAGTGTGGGGGGAACTTATGGAAGGAGATGGAGACACAGTGGGGAGTACACAAGCAGCAGCTGACATCTACGGATGTAGTTCCCCTTTGCGACCGAGCGAGGGAGCTGTTGGGTTTTAATTCAATGATCCCAGAGGAGTAGAAAGAGTAGCCTGCCAAGACAAAAAAGAAAGAGAAAAACGAGATGGGAACAGAGAGAGGGAGGGAAGGTGAAACAGTGAGACAGAGAGGAGGAGGGAGTGAAACGAAGGAGCCTGACTAGTACCTTCACAGTCCATTACATCACTGTTCTGTATGAGAATACTCCTTCTCCGGCTTACGTCAGTGGGAAAGACTCCAATCACACTGTTGGTACAGGAGCAACACCTTCATCATGCTATAACACAACAACAAATACAGTCCAAACAGCATTGAACGATGCAGAAGACGTGTTAGATCTGGACTTAAATTGCACATTATATGCTTTGAAGGTTGAAAAGCATGCACAAGAGGTGTTAAATATACTGTAGCATAAAGGATTTTAGGTCGACAAGCATGAGAGCAAATGCAGCTCCTCATAGCTATTCTGGTGTTCTAGACAGCTTTACTGCTCATCAGACTAACAGCACCTCTGCCCCGCTGCTGATGTGCCTGCTTACCTGCCTGCCTCCTCAGCAGTTCAGCAGAAAGTTGTCTCAAAGTACACGAGAAAAAGGGAGGCAGCAGCACAGTGCACGAGGAGTGTGAGTGTGCACATGAGGATCTGCTGGCATGTAGAGGCATTTGTGCATAATTCGGTGCCCAGGTCTGTATGCATGTGGATGTTCATCGGGGGGTGTTACAGTCTTGTGTGTGTGTGTGTGTGTGTGTGTGTGTGTGTGTGTGTGTGTGTGTGTGTGGGCTAATGATCCCGAGCCCTCTTCCTCTGCCATGTGAAAGCAGCTCAGCGCCTGGAGGTCCCAGATAACCTGTTTGTGTGATTTTGCTGTGGCTGCGGATATTCCGGTCTTATCATCAATCATTAGACTTTCTCGCTAGCTGTTTGAATCAGGTTTACCCTGCTGTGAACACATTTAGTGTAACAGGATCTGTGTGGGTGTGTGTGTGGGTTTGTGTGAGTGTGCACGCACATGTGTGCGCAGGTCCTACTGTGAACGCAGATACAGCAACACTCAGCACCGGACATCGCAGCGGGCAGCACCTGAGAGAGATTGAAGAAGGAACGTGCGTGCATGTATGTGTGTGTGTGTGTGTGTGTGTGTGTGTGTGTGTGTGTGTGTGTGGTGGGAAAATGCTGCTCTATGAAAAGATGGAGAGCGGGGAAAGAAGACAGGAGGAGGGAGTGAGTGTGCATTCACATCAGCAAGCATTAAACAGAGCTATACAGTAATACCTGAGAGACACAGGGTGCATCTTCTCTCTTTCACACACACACACACACACACACACACACACACACACACACACACAC
>NW_024624388.1:0-1188 GCF_008729295.1 Plectropomus leopardus
AGAGTCAACAGGTATAAGGAGCAGTTACAGTGTATTTAAAGTTAATTTTGTACACTGTCAGACAGTTTATTTCTACCGTGTGATTGCCTTTGTATCATCGCTGCGATGTGAATAATATCATCACCGAGTAATTCACATCATTAGTTCATGAACCACACCCCTGACAGAGGTCCTGACTCAGACCCTAAAGTCCTAACATCCTGGAAATGATGTAAAATCCAAGAAACATCCAAAAAATCCTGAAAATATCTTAAAATCCTGGAATCATATTAAAATCCAAGAAACATCCTGAAATCCAAGAAAAATCCTAAAATTCTAGCAATGTCCTAAAATCCTGGTAATGTCCTAAAATAAAGAAAAAACGCCCTAAAATCCCTCTAATGTCCTAAAATTTAAGAAACATCCTAAAATCCAGTAAACCCACTAAAATCCCTCAAATGTCCTAAAATTTAAGAAACATCCTAAAATCCAGTAAACGTCCTAAAGTCCCTCCAGTGTCCTGAAGTTTTAGAAATGTCCTAAAATCCTGGAAACGTCTCAGTCTGAGTCACATAAATATTTCAGTATTGACGTGTTGCAATATTTACTGAAACGTTAAAAATCTTGGGGCGTAAAGTTTAACTCATCCAATGTTAATCAACACTGGATGAGTTAAACTTTTAAATAACATTAACGAGTTTTGTTTTACAGTTTCTAGGACTTATGTCGGAGCTGAGCTCAAAATTCCAAGATTAAACAAAACTACACGATCTTACAAGAAAATTACCTGATAACTTGCAAAAATAAATAAAATAAGGGTTAAAAATAAATACCAATATAAATGTATAGAAAAACCAAAAATCCAAAAATGAATAATTAAAATGCAATTTTGATTTGCAAATCACTGCATTCGGGTGTTTATTGAATTTTTTTGATTCCCATCTTTTCGGGAATCTGCGTCGTACGAACCTGAAAACAAGCAGAATATTTGCTCTTTGATGCATCGAGTGTTCGTTGTTTGTCTGTCTTCGCTCTGCTGCAGGTGAAGTACAAGAAGGACTTTGAGGAGAGTAAAGGTCGAGGGTTCAGCATCGTGTCCGACACCCCAGAGATGCAAAGACTCAGAAAGACTCAGGAGCAGATCAGTATCGTATGTACACACACACACACACACACACACACACACACACACACACACACACACACACA
>NW_024624389.1:0-1761 GCF_008729295.1 Plectropomus leopardus
ATTATGTTACAAAGAATTCTTTAAAATGAATGAATGTATTCATTTGACATTTTCAGTATTTTATTTTAGATTATTACTCTTGTTTTTTTGTTTTTATTTTTTACTTTTTGTGCTTATTTTCAGGTCTTTTTTAAAAACTATTTTTACTAATTGTTTTGCAAATTTTTGGGCCATAACTCTTATTAAGTTCCTCATTGCCTTCTCTCCATGTTTTTGACAGATATCAAACCAATTTGCCCAGTTTTCAAAGGGTTAAATCCGCCTAGAAAACATTTACTGAGTCAGTCTAGGGTTAATTGTGGATGACTTTTCTTCTGTTATCGTCTTCATCCTGCAGAGTTTGAATTAGAGGATGAAACCTTCAGAGTCATGTGGCGCAAGTATCACTCCAAAGGGGGGATCGACTACGATGAGTTTGTGGCCGTCATGACGAAACTTCACATCCTCAGAGGTAATGCAAACCAAATTTTACTCTGAACCAGTTTCACACAAATAATATCAGTGGTGGAGTACATTTACTGGAGTACTGTAATTTTGTGGTACTTGTACTAACTTAGAAATGTCCATTTTCTGCTCCGCTACATCTCAGGGACAACTTCACTTTTTACTCCACTAATTTTATTTGATGAGTTTAGTTACTTTACAGATTAATATACAAATATATCAACAGATAAATGATGATATTGTTCGATCAACAACACTTTACTGAGCTGCAGGAGGAAACTCAGCAGCATATAAAGTAATAAATATAGGAAATTAATGTAACCTTTAGTGACTGTAAAGCACATTTTACGCTCTTTTCTAAAAGCATAAAAACATGCATTGTATTATTTATGGGAATTTGTCAATTTAATTGTTTGCAAAACTGTTTTTTTTTTTTTTTACCATATTTGGCATATAGAGAAAATATATGCTATTTCCACTGGATGCACTATGACAATCAATGTCGCTGCTAATCATTGCCATTTTTAATCATAAATTTAAAAAAAGAAATCTATTTTTTCCTATCTAAAAACATAATAGCATCATTGCAAAAATACAGCATTTAAATGAGTAAAATCTGAAAATTAATGCATATTTGATATTTATGATTATGACTGATGTTGGTTAAAAAAACTCAATGAAAGTAGAAAATCATAATGTATATTTTTTATAGCTTGAATTTGAAAAGTGCATTTTGTGCGCACAGCGATATGAGTGTGAGTTTAAACAATGCACAAAAAATAGTAATGTATAAAATAAATGAAGCTGCTAATCATTGACATATCCCAGGCTGTAAAAGTTGTAAAAAACTGAAGTTTTCAATATTTGCTTTGTGTCTCAGATCGTTTCCAGGCTCATCTGCTGAACGTGCCGTGTGACTGCCAGGTGGCCAGTTTCTCTTTCAAGCAGGTGAGTTTAATGTTTTCAATCAAACCGTCAGAGCAGCTCCTCTGAATGTCCTAAAGCAGTGCTTTCCAAATGGTGGGTCGTGGTCCAAAATGTGGGTCGCAGGTCCATTCTGAATGAATGAGCGACTTGTGAAACTTACATAACATTTTAAATACATGTATATATATGTGTGTGTGTGTGTGTGTGTGTGTGTGTGTGTGTTGAACAGATGAAATGAATTGAATAATATTTCAATTATTTGATTTCTGAGTCTGAACCAGTTTTCAAAGTGCTGAAAATATTTAAAGCGTTTTGATGAGTTTGACTCAGTTACAATGGAAACATCTGTCAGCACTAAATATTGGATTTATGAAATATATTTTGTTTATT
>NW_024624390.1:0-1225 GCF_008729295.1 Plectropomus leopardus
GTGATAAATGGGGTAATTTTTGGTGATTTTCAAACAAAAAAATGTTTTCTTTAAAACGTGGCATTTTTAGAAAAAAAAATTCCTCCCACAGATGACTTTTCTTTAAAAATCACAAAAAAGTTTAAAAAAAATTTTTTTTTTTTGAATCAAGAATTCTTAAAGAAAAAAAAGTTTACATTATAAAACAACCAAAAATAAAAATGAAAAATGGCCAAATTTCCTTTAACAAAAACATACTAAAAGTTTTTTGTTTATTTTTAAAAAGTCTTTTTTCTAAGTTGATGGATCTGAAAAGAAGTGGTTTGGTGTCACTCACTGTTGAGCTTCTGTTTCCTGTCAGGTAACGCCCAGACATTAAAACACGAGCCCAGAGAGAAGCAGATCAACACCTACCAGCGTCTCCGAGACTTCTGGAGGAGATACTACTCTGCTCACTACATGACGCTCGCCGTTCAGTCCAAAGGTACTCGCACACAAACGCTCCAGAGACGACTGGATGACGTCAGTGGATCTTTGAAGACTTCTGCTGTGATTTTACTGCAGTTTGTTTAATTGTTTCAGCAGATCTGTGAGGCTGTTTCATTCATCACACACCAGCATGTGAAGCTGTTGGATGGTTTCAATTTTAGTGTCAATTCTCATGTAATGTTCTGCTTTCTGACTGTGATTTTTGTTTGTTTAGAGACTCTGGACACTCTGGAGCAGTGGGTGAGAGACATCTTCATCAGAGTCCCCAACAAGTAAGATACCATTTATTAAAAAATGTACCAATACACAGACTTCTACTACTGAAAAGACATAAGACAGTGATACTCAATTAATGACCCATGGGCGACATCTGGCCCCTGATAAGGTGTCGTGTGGCCCCCAACCATTTTCTAATTGAAAATAAAAATAAAGTGATTGACACTGGGAATTGTTTTTGTACTTTTAATATCCATAAGGTGCCAGAGTGCATAAAACAGAATCAAAATAGAGCGTGTTCATTAAAAAAAGTTCCAGAGAAGGATCCCCCACACCTCCAACAGTGGTGCTAGCTCAGACATCCAATGTCCTGAAATCCTAAAAATGTCCTAAAATTGTAGAAATGGTAAGTGAACAAGAAATATAATTTAGAAACAGAGAGAGTTACCAGAGAGTTTGTTTTTACACTCCAAAATAAATAACAATACTACTACCACTACTACTACTAATAATAATAATAAAAACTAAGGGATCCATATCT
>NW_024624391.1:0-1446 GCF_008729295.1 Plectropomus leopardus
ACTAAATTCTAAAATAAAATCACCATTAAAAATAGCAGAAGCGCAGACAAGAGCTGCAATGATAAAAAGATTATTGAAAATGATTTAAAATCGAGTTTAAAATACATTTCAACAGGAAAAGTCTTTGCCATCTGACATGTGAATGGGAAAAAAAAGTGCCTTTTAAAAAATCAAGAACAGCAGCTTTATATCGTTTTCTCCCCCAGCAACTTCAGCTCTACTGACCCTATATTGATCTTAACATACATTCTGGGAATAATATACACAAATCTAATAATAACAATAATTATAATGATCGTAATTATATCTCAGAAGACTAAAAAACACAAACATAGGGTCGCTGTGAATTCACTAACACTGACACTATTATCTCTTATAGTACTATAACACTGCTGTCATCATCAGGGCCTGGCTGCTGCACAGATGTAATATGCTGTCTGTGTAGTAAAAGGGTGGCACATCATTATGTTGCCTGACTGTAATATGTGCACAACGACTTACAGCCGTGAGCTGTCTGATCAATAATCAATCTGTTTGTTTGTTTAGTCACTTCCCTCTATGGGCTGTTTTGATTGTAATAAGAAAAATGGACGCATTTACATTCTTTTATAGTGACTCTTGTGCATATATTAATCTCCCTGGTATATTGGCGTTTTTAAAATAAACATTCAGATTTTATTATAATTGCAATTACGTGGTTATTTACAAATTGTGCCTACCTTCTAGCACTTCAAATATTGCCTGCGCCATCTTGTAGCTCCTCTGCTGAGCGATAGGCGCTCGATTAGCAGGGGCTGTCCGTTCAGGTAACTCATGGTAATGCACGAGAAACACTCAAACCAGAATTTGGACGCAAACATTTTCCTGATCAATGTTTTCTGAAAAAAAGTAACGAGGATTGCAATAAATTATATGTGTATATATATATATACACACACACACCGACTAGATGTAGCCAAATCTTGTTTATTGGTCCGAAACCTAAAACATTACAGTTAAGGTTTTTTGTTCTGTCAGCATTTTCTCATTCGATACCTCAGAGAATAAAACCTTAGAACATCTTCCCTTTTGTGTCCTGTAATATGATTAGGAACTTTCAAGAGGCTTTTTACTATATTAGTTGACTTAAAATGATCAAAATACCATGATTAAAATTTATGAAACAATTAAATTGAAGAACAATAGTTTTGGGGGAAAAGAACAACCAAAAAAAGTTAATTTCGTTTTTTCCCCCAAATGTTCTCTTATTACTAGCCCTATATTGTCTCCGTTTACAAATAATATCATTCTGTACGAAAATTATGTCAAATACTGTAAATTGGAGAAGTCCCATGATTTTGTGATTTGTTTATTTATTTTAAATTATTTGTGTTAGTCTTTCTGCAGGAAAACATTTATGTCCGTCTTGTAGTTTGTTCAGTTATGGTAAAAATGTATTAAACATTC
>NW_024624392.1:0-1563 GCF_008729295.1 Plectropomus leopardus
CTTGCTTTGAACTGAGATAGCTCGTACACATGAAACGTCTTCACACTAAACGGCCTTTTTTCTCTTCTTAAAGAGACACGCCTCTGTATCTGGATCTCTTTTCCTCCTCCTCTGTTCTTAGTTTTATAAACGGCGCACCTGAAGGTTTAGACCTTTTTTATGAAAAAAGTCATGTAAACGTAGATAACTGATAAGCTCCTTCTGACATGTATCAGTCAGGCATCTCTCTGACCTGAGATGCGCCGTCAGGTCTCACGGTGCAGGCTGGTCAGCAGGTCAATGATGAGGAACAACAGGGCCGTCTAGTTTACCATCATTTATTTCTTTATGTGTTCGTCATTTTCAAGAAGGAACATGAGAAAAGGGCGCTAACAGGGAGAAGGATGTTATTATGGGACCAGCGGCGCCCCTTCAGCACGTGGCGCTGTCGACGACCTCCCAACTGTCAAATCTCCCGCGCAGAGAGAGGGTACGCGCGTGCATTCTCCGACACATTTTATCACGTGACGGTGCTCCGAGATATTATCTGTAGATCTCGTCTCTGATCACAGTGAGAATAAACTGTGTGAGGAAATAAAGAGGCACGAGGAGGCGCAGCATAAACGCGAAACACCGCAAAGGAAGAATTGGGGAGATCCGTCGCCTCGCCACTCCGTGTAGGACACACCGGTGTATCCTCTCTCTGGGCTCCTCCGGAGGCCTCCTCTCCTCCATCCTCTCCTCCATCCTCTCCTCCATCCTCTCCTCCTCCAGGTGTGTTTGTGCGAGCGGAAGCTCCTTCACGATGGCGGAGGGGAAACGATCACCGGAGGAGGTGGTGGGAAGGGAGGAAGCATAAATTAGCGTCCACTCACAGTAGCTGATCACAGGGAGAGCGTTTGGCTCCACAGCTGGAAAACGTTTAATCAAATAAAGACAATGGTGACGGAGCTGCAGAAACATTCAGAAATAAGATTTCATAAAAAGAAAAGAAAAAAACGCACAGAAAAGTGTTGACCTGCATTTGTTGAAAGCAGAAGCTTCTTAAACGCTGATTCAAAACTGCTCATAAAGCATCTTTAATCTTAATTTTTAAAGTGGAATTTTACCATTTTGTCAAGATTTTAGGCAGTTAAGTGTTTTATTTGTCATTTGAAAAAAATCATTTTTGTGTTAATTAAATGATCAGATTTTAATTTATCTCTGCAGAAGGTTTAGAAAAGACAGATATTCTCTTATTGTAACTTTTTTATAAATAAGTAATGTGATCGACGTGATCTCAGTTTTTGTTTCTGTCGTCCTCATTAGGACGCCGGCTGACGTAAAGCCGGTTGGCGAGTCGGTCAGTAAAAGTCATTCAGCGAGCGGGTCAGCCGCTCAGCTGGCCAGCCTGTCGTTCAGGTAGCTGGAGGTCGTGGCGTCCTGCAGCAGAGATTTGGTGACGTCATACAGGTTCTGCTGATAGGCGAGCCGGTAACGGCTGTACACGTCATCACAGTGCGTCAGCAGCCGCTTCACGTTCGCAGTGACGCTGCTGGGAGCGCCGTCCAACCTGCAAAACACACACACACACACACACACACA
>NW_024624393.1:0-1210 GCF_008729295.1 Plectropomus leopardus
GCATTGAAAGATACAACAATAACCAAAAACATGATGATTTGGTATGTGGAAAAAATGACCCCAAAAGCAAGGCTATAGTATGGCAAAAATGTCCAAGAATGGGATATCCCAAAAACAGCTGAAAACAGTTAAAAACAAAATTAAATAGCATGCTGAAACATGCCATAGCATTCAAAGTTGCAAAATTAGCCGGAAACACCATAATTTGGCATGTCGAAAAAATTACCCAAAAAGCAAGGCTATAGTATGGCAAAAATGTCCAAAAATGGCATATCCCAAAAACAGCTGAAAACAGCTTAAAACAACATTAAATAGTGTGCTGAAACATGCCATAGCATTCAAATTTGCAAAAACAGCCATAAACACCATAATTTGGCATGTGGAAAAAATGACCCCAAAAGCAAGGCTATAGTATGAAACACGCCATAGCATTCAAACTTGCAAAAACAGCCATAAACACCATAATTTGGCATGTGGAAAAAATGACCCCAAAAGCAAGGCTATAGTATGGCAAAAATGTCCAAAAATAGCATATCTCAAAAACAGCTCAAAACAGCTTAAAACAACATTGAATAACATGCTGAAACACGCCATAGCACAGAAACTTGCAAAAACAGGCGGAAACAGCATAATTTGGCATGTCGAAAAAATGACCCAAAAAGCAAGGCTATAGTATGGCAAAAATGTCCAAAAATGGCACGTCCCAAAAAAAGGTGAAAACAGCTTAATAACACATTAAATAGCATGCTGAAACACGCCATAGCATTCAAACTTGCAATAACAGCCATAAACACCATAATTTGGCATGTGGAAAAAATGACCCCAAAAGCAAGGCTATAGTATGGCTAAAATGTCCAAAAATGGCATATCCCAAAAACAGCTGAAAACAGCTTAAAACAACATTAAATAGTGTGCTGAAACATGCCATAGCATTCAAACTTGCAAAAACAGCTATAAACACCAAAATTTGGCATGTGGAAAAAATGACCCCAAAAGCAAGGCTATAGTATGGCAAAAATGTCCAAGAATGGCATGTCCCAAAAACAGCTGAAAAAAGCTTAAAAACACATTATATAGCATGCTGAAACACGCCATAGCATTGAAAGATACAACAATAGCCAAAAACACGATGATTTGGTATGTCGAAAAAATGACCCAAAAAGCAAGGCTATAGTATGGCAAAAATGTCCAAGAATGGCATGTCCTAAAA
>NW_024624394.1:0-1683 GCF_008729295.1 Plectropomus leopardus
AAAAACTTTTAACAGCCAAATTATGTCTGCAGTTCAGTGATGAAGCACATGTTTTGGTCAAAGCTGATAATTTTTTTTTTCCATTCTTAGCACACATGAAGAAGAGTGTTGAAAGAGGTTCAGATCTTCTGTGAGTAAATACAAAAAAATTAAAATTACTAATATCTCAAATATAAGGCTATCATCGGTCTTTTTTTTTTTAATTGCTGTTAATCACTGAATTTCAATAATTGAATCAGCCAGACACAGCAGGTGCAGCTGGGAGGTGTCACTTAAGAACCCAGTTGTATGGAACATGTTGCCTGTGCATGATATGCGGCACAACGATACCAGGTTGAAGAAACGCTGCCCATAACGACGTAGTATAAGGAGTGCCCCTAAGGCAGGTGGGGGATGAGACCCACATACAACAGACTTTCATGCAAGAATAATGTCGGAATGCAATTTTTTTCTTACCACATACCTCCTTCCCCTAAACCTAACCATCTGTGCCTTTGTTGCCTAATATAATTGTTCATGCCACCATTTGCATTTGTTGATGTTCCACCGATGGTTGCCATGTGCCTGTGTTGTCTAAACATAACCATGGGCTGCGTCATCCCAATGTGTGCATTTGTTGACATGAAAAATGAAAAAATTGGCTCGCCTCTGACTACTTCTCCTTGTCTCTGCCCTGGTAAACCTAACAGCCTCTGTCTCCGACCATGAGTTTTGCCTGTGCACTTCTTAGTTCTCGTCTGTCTGTGGCTGTGCGGTGTTCTACTGCTTCGGCTCTGTCGAGAGTTTGCCATTCTTCCTGCTGTCTTAAGAGCCTCTTGCCAAGCGAAACATCTCCTCCGTGTGAGTGCCGCTGGTGTTTATTGTCCTGATGGTACATCAATTCCCTGCCTGTCCTCGTTGATCCCGCTGCCTGCTCCTACTGGATTCATCTGCTCAGCTTCCTGCCTTCCTGATGCCCTCTCTGGAGTCCCCGCTTTTCCCACAAGCTCCCTGCTGCAAGTGTTTCTTTAACTTACCTGATAAATTTACCTGCCAATCTGCTCCACATTAACAATTTCCCCACTCGAACTCTGAACTATCACCTATGAATGTGAGTTCACCTCAATCTCTCTACCAACTCTGCTTGACCCTTGAACTCTGCTCCACCCCAGAACTGATAACTGTCCCTACTTACCTGCATCCTGATTATACTCACCTTTGCTCCATTTAGTCTGCCAGAAAATTAAATAAAGGTCATTACCAACTACTCACCTGCTTTGTTGTGCAGCAATTGGGTCATACCACTCCCCGTTACAATGTCATCCAAAATAAAATAGTCATACTTCAACATGATACACACTGACGTTTTTATGCATTTTCATTCCATTTTGGACCATATACTATACTAGGCATTTTTTGTGCCATTTTAGATGACATACTATATACTGTGACATTTTTATGTATTTTCATGCCATTTTCGAAGACATATTATGCGATGACAATTTCATGCCGTTTTCGACGACATACTAAACTATGATGTTTTTATTCATTTTCATGCCATTTTGGACAATATACTATACTATGATACTTTTATGCCATTTTGGACGACATACTATACTATGACGTTTTTATGCATTTTCACACAATTTTAGACAACATAGTGCTATGACTTTTTTGTGCCATTTTGGACAACATACTATACTA
>NW_024624395.1:0-1569 GCF_008729295.1 Plectropomus leopardus
CATGTATAGAAACGCCATAGTATGTAATGTTCCAAAAACTGCCAAAAACACCATAATATAGCATGTTGAAAATGGCCAAAAAGGCCATAGTATAGTTTGTTAGTAAATTTTGACGAGTTATAAAAATGGCTGAAGACGACATACAATAGTTTATAGGGACCTGTCTTAGTATACAGTTTGGGAATAGATGCCTCAAAAGTCCAGAAACATCATTAATTAGCATGTTTAAAAAATTGTCAAATAAACAACAGTTTAGTATGTCAAAAAATGTCAGATTTCCACGAGTCATAAAAATGGCTGAAAACGACATATCATAGTCTGTAGGGACGAGTCATTGTTAGTAAGGTGAAAAAAATGGCCAAAAACTCCATCGTATAGTATGTCGAAAAACGTAAAAACGTCATATTTTCACATGGGAAAAAATAGATAAAAACGTTATTTTGTAGTCTGTAAGGACACAGAACCCTTGAAGAGATGTTCATTTTAGTGCACTAGTGTCAGCCATCACATCCTGACTCTCTGCCAATAACCAACGTGCATGACGTGTCAGTGTGCACGCAATGAGATTGGTGGAGGAGAAGGGGGCGGGACAGTCGAATAGGGAAGTCGAGTGTGTATTTTGTTTGTTACAGGAAGCCTTATAATACATCCATGGTTCTATGCGGTTCAGTGTGGGGCACTTTTTTTGCACTGCAGTGTGTAAGTGTGAGCAGTTGAATGAGATAATAAACTCACTTCAATAATGTACTGTCGTCTCTGTCTCGTCAGTCTGCATTGCACAGGTGTCAGAGGTGACTTCGGACGGAGGACAACAAACCAGATGACAGCTAGCTGAGCATCGGCGGTGAGACAGCAGCTTGCTTGCGCTCATTATGGATTACTACGGAGGGACGAGAGTGGAGACGAGGTTAAAGGAGCATGCGGGAGGTCAGAAGACATTATCAGTGAATTCACCAGAGCCGCGTGTGAGGCAAAAGAGCATCTGAAAAAAGCTCCCGTGAAGATGGCCAGAGTCGCGGGAGTGACGCCATCACATAGCCTGTCTGGATACTGCCATGGGGGCGATGCCTCGGTCGTTTAAATGAGAGCTGGTCAGCGGCGCATGGAGCAAACAAAGCTCCTTTGCGGGCGAAAGCGGCCGAGTGATTAACTTCCGCCGGTGGAGCGACCAACTTCCGGGGTAGCGCTTCGGCTAGCTTTGTTATGGGTATGGTAAAGAAATGTCAAAGTAAAGGTTGCAGACTTGGCATGACACAATGGTGCATTGATTCGTACTGACATCCCCAAGTGCCTGTTTTTGTCTTCATGCAGTGTCTCATAAATGCCTTAAATGAGGATTTTGAAATAAACACATGGAAGTCATTTCACTGAAAACAGCCTGGATTTCTTTGTGTCACACACATGCAGTAAATCACTTCGATTGCAACTGAATTATATGAGCATCCTCTATACAGACTGTGGGGACATTTTTAATATATATACAGTACATGAGCCCCACAGCATGAATCGTAATGATGCCACCATTAAATTTGTGGCTCTCACTGTAAAATAAAGCGAGAAAAAATACAT
>NW_024624396.1:0-2984 GCF_008729295.1 Plectropomus leopardus
TTTTTTTTAAACATAAATTAGCATGCAAGATCAACAACGTGTCACTACAAGCAGGTCGATACCTTTTTGTTCCTCTGCAGAAAAAAACCCCACAAAAATAGAAAAGAGTGAGACAGAGAGGAGGTCACAGGTTGTTAAGGTCAAAGGCAGCTGGTGTTAAATAATGATAAATATTCAAAAAATTGTCTTGTTCGTATTAATTTGGCTCCTTCGGTTCTTTATTAGAAATATACGATTTATGATGCACTTTTCCTGCTCACCTCCGGCCATTCCTGTGACGATGGAGGCGATTCCTGACGGGCCGGTTCCTCTCAGCCCGTCGATGGTCATCTTCGACTGGCTGTTGATTCGCTGCTTCAGCTCGGCCTTCTCCGACTCCAGCTGGTCGATGTCGGCCTGCAGGGCGTCCATCGTCTCCTCGAACTCCCTGCAGAGAGGAGGACAACATCACACGGCTGCGGATTCAGGTCGTGAGTCTGAATCTGCAGTCAGAGGGTGTTTTTTCTTACTTCTCCTTCTTCTTCAGCAGCGTCTGAGCCTCGTCCAGCCGAGTCTGAATCTTTTCAACGCGTTCGTCCGCGTCTTTGGACGAACTGTCCAACTTCTTCTCCAGCAGACTGAGACGGACGTTCGCCTCGCTGAGCTCCTCTCCCTGAAAACACACAAGTTTCACACTATAAACATTTCTTTAATCCGTCATTGTTACTCAGTCTGCAGATATTTTTCTTGATTGACGTGGTATTTTGAAGGGAATTTGGCTATTTATTAATTCTTTCTGATTTGTTTTTTGTACTTTTAAGTCTCCATAAGGTGTCAGAGTGCATAAAACAGCATCAATATAGAACTTGTTTATTTAAAAAAGTGACAGAAGAGGATTCCCCACACCCTCTGACAGAGGTCCTAACAAAGACCCTAATGTCCGAAAATCCTCGAAATATCATAAAATCGTGGAGACATCCTAAAATCCGAGATGTCTTAAAGGCCCCTGGCCTCCTGGATTTTGCAGAATTGGTCCCCCAGCACAGTAATTTGAGCGTCCCTGCTCTGAGCTTCCGAAGTTTTAATCGGCCCCTAAAGAAAACAGTTTTAATCATGTTTGTGAAAAACTTGACTTTGGGCTGCATCTCAAATCAATCATCAGCTTTCAGCTTTCAGATGACGTATGTAGCTTCTGTGTGGTTTGTACTGTTGACCTGCTCCCACTAAACGTCCACTGTCCCCATTAAAAAGACAAAAAGGCTCTCTGGAGGGGAGCCGTTTTGTCTTCATTTGCCCAGATTTGACTTGATTTGCTGCATGTTTCAGCCGGTAAGCGTGTTAACGTACTTTGATCTTGAGAGACTTCTTCAGCTCTTTGATGACCGTCTCTCTGTCCTCCAGCTTCATCCCCAGACCCTCTGCGTCTGTGATTTCAGCCCGGAGAGCCGCCGCCCGCAGGTCCACCGGCGGCGGGTTCTGATCGATGACAACAGAGTGAATTTAAAACTTAAACTCTGATTCCTGCTGTCAAAAACAAAAACGTTTAAAAGAGTTTTGAAACAAGAAACCTCGTCGGGCTGAGTCACCTTGTTCTGAGGCCTCTCTGAGTCATACTCGCCCTCCTGCATGGCGGTGGCCATCTTGTTCATGGTTGCTATGACGATGCCACAGGACTGTCGCAGACACTCGTAGGGGTTGGCGCCCTGGGAGCCATAAATCTAAAAATGATCGTATGTTTATCAATAACCAGAGCAGTCACTGTCCTAACGGCAATATTTGGTGCAATATTACGACCACAGCGATCCTCTGTGCAATTATTCAAAAATTCCTCCAACTCTTCGATGCATGTTATATGTAACATGCGACACATCATATGCATATTTTTAGTTTTATTCTTACTCATGTATATCTCTGGTGTTCACTGCAGCATTGCACATATATTAATATTTTTATATTTTTAACCTTTGTACTAGTTTTATACTTTGTGTTGCAGCACATTTTAAACATTCAGCACATTATATATTATCATCAAATATTCACATACTAGTGCTAATTGTTTATGTTTATGTAATTTTACAAACTTTACTCACGCAGCATATTACATGCACTTTTTAAAAAAATATTTACATACTAGTGTTAATTGCCTGTTTGTGTATTTATTTACATTTAGATTTTTTTACATACTCAGCATATTTTACTTACTTTTATATTTAAATATTTTCATACTCATGCTAGTTGTTTACTATAACTGTGTTTTTGTACTTTATATTTTATTTGGCGGAACTACGGTAAATACAATATTTCCGAGGAACATGTGAAGGCAACATAAAATCCACTTTTACTGTCTTTCTTTTAACTGTATTTCACCTTTATTTATTTTATTTTTTTACTTATTTATTCAGGTACACACTTACATGTATCTGTTTTTGTGAGTGAATACATATAAGTACAATAGTATTAGTAGTATCCTTAACTTTGGGCAACTAAACTAAAATAAGATAAAATAAAACTACACTAAAAATAAAATAAAATAGAATAAAGTAAGTTTCTGAGGCTGTGATATTCATATATTTCTTTTTGTTGTTCACAGTTATGTTTTTTGTGTGATTTCTCTTATTCAGATAAACTGAGGTACGATGGCGTATACCTGCTCTCCCGCCTTGAACGCCACGTCCTCCAGTTTGACGGCGGACAGACCCTCCTGCTCTCCGAGAGGCGACATCATCTGAGCTCCGGCCGCCGCCACTTCCTGCAGAACCGCCACCACCCAGGTCAGGTGTTTCCTGCAGTCAGAGAGGGTGTCGGACACCTGCGGGACAAAGGTCACCGTGACTTCAATCATCACAACAAATGAGTGCATTTATCTGGAAGTCTGGATGATCGTTAAAAAATCAAATTAACTAAAATTTAATTAATTAAAATTAGTTTCATACTTTCATATTTTATTAATAACTTTACCAAGAGGTAGACTTCTTTATTTTCTTTATTTAAAAATTTTATTTTTC
>NW_024624397.1:0-1898 GCF_008729295.1 Plectropomus leopardus
TTGTGTGAGGGGAGTTTTTAGGGTTCAGGTGGCAAGTGGGGGGAAAAAAGAGGTAGACTAAAAGATACAGTTAAACATCACCTCTGAGGACAACAGCCCCCCCCTCCCACCCCCCAACCTCACCCCCTCTATCCTCCACAGTCATTTTAAAGAACATCAGGACAGTAAAAGTAATGTTTTCCCACTTTTCAGATTCAAATAAAGTATCATATAGAGTTTACCATAAACTAGGGTGGCAGCAATACATTAGTTTCAATGTATACCGTGGTATTAAAGTTGATGGTTATCATATTGTGTACTTATCTGCAGGAAAAAATGTATTTAGATGTTGCACTTACAGTTTACATCCATGTCTGTGAAAACATGGATGCTTCACATACAGAAGATCTGTATAATCAGCACAGTTTGAATGTGGTACTTGAAGGTTGTTGAGTTGTCCCTGAAAACATGTTGTATGAGGTCACAGAGACCTTGACCTTTGACTACTAGATTCTAATCAGTTCATTCTTGAGTCTTGAGTGGACGTTTGTGCCAAATTTAAAGAAACTCCCTCATGGCCATCTTCACATATTGTGTTAGTGATAATGAGATGGATGCAAGGTCACAGTGACCTTGATTTTGAACACTAAATTCTAATCAGCTCCTTGTTGAGTCCAAGTGAAAATTTGTGCAAAATATGCTGTATAGACAGACAGACAACCCAAAAACATAATGTCACTGACTACAACTATCGCCTGCATAGACGCACAAAAATAGGAAATAATAAGTGTTTGTTCAGCACCCAAAACTGTCTATTTTTTTATTTCTTTAAGGCTAACTGTATTCGATAATAATAACAATGCTTATTGTGTAATATTGGGAAATCGTGATATATTCTGAGATGTTTATTGTACCATGAAAATCGCATATCGTTGCAACCCAACCACAAACCAGCTCTCACCCTCTGGAGGTACTCATGTCCACAGGCTGCTCCCCCGTCTGAACTTCCACTTTGATGGTGGCCTTCACCTCGCCTGCAGCCAGCATGCCACCGGACGCCTTCTGCTCCATCAGTCGGGCCTGGCTCCTCGTATCCATACCTGGCTCTGTCCTCGCCTTACTGCTTTTGTCATTGCAGTCAGTCCGATTGTCTGAGCTGGGTTTAACCGTCGTCTGTTGTCTCTGGGTCCGCTCCTGATCGTCCGTCACCGGCTGAGAGGTCAAAGGTAACGCTAAAGATAACGGCGACCGGCTCTGTTCTCTCTCCTGCCCCTTCTCATGCTCTGATTTGAGCATAGTCCAGCTCTGATCGTCCTGTGCCAGTACAGGGTCAGGTTCAGGGTCAGTTTGTGCCTGTGTTGTGGGTTCATTCTGGTCCAATTTAGGCCTTTTGCTTTCATTGTCAGCATCAGAGGGTTCTATAGACAGAGGAGCAGCATCCCTCTCCAGTGCCCTCTTCTGGCTGCGTGTCTGGCGGACAGCCTCTTCAGACATCCCCTGCAGATAACGGAAATAATTACTGTAATATCTGTCTTATTATATTCAAAAATGTGTTACCAAAAATGGTTACAAATCAAATACATGGCACAGAATAAAAACATTCAGAAAAACATGTTTAATGCAGAGCTTTAACAAGTTGTTGGTCTTATAAACTACAATGGGCACAACATCATAGGAAAAATGTGTTAAGTGTACTCTCTTATGCTGAAAATAGGAGCAATATGAGTGTCAACCTACAGGGCTTAAATAATTAAGCTAATGCAGAAGTCCCAAAAACAGTTCCTCGAATGGTCACTTGAGGCTGACTTTAAAAGCAACCAATCCCCATAGATACCCATGTTAAAATGCCCAACTTCATAGCTGAAATTAACATGTTTGCAGCTCGGTCTCTACGGCAAACTTCAACATTCATGACAACT
>NW_024624398.1:0-2737 GCF_008729295.1 Plectropomus leopardus
CTACATAAGACATGGATGAACTAACTAAAAAAAAAGAGATGAGTTTTAGGGCTGTTATTTAGGGAAGATTGTATGCTTTGGTGATGCTTGAGGAGTTTTTTAAACGTGCCCAGAGATGAAGTGTTGCGGATATCAGCAGGCAGAGTGTTCCAGAGGGTGGAGGCTGTAGTGCTGAAGGCTCTGTCTCCATAGGTACGAAGTCTGGTATTTGGTATGGAGAGTAAACCAGTGTCTGAGGACCAGAGGTTGCAAGATGGGGTGTATGGGTAAGAGAAGTTTAAGAGAGATACTGAGGTGCATGGGTGTGAGGGGATATGAAGGGTTATGATGTTACTGGGTAACAAAAACGTTAATATAGCTATTAGTCCGAGGTAACATTTTTTTTTTTTTACACCTAATTGTTAAGTTTGTTAAGTTGAGTTGAAATCTCTTAATTTTGTGAAACTCTTGTAATATAAAACTGGCAAGTGAAATTAACTTGTTTTTTGTTAGTAACTTAAGTAAGCCAAGTTAGTCCGACTTAGCTGAAGAGTTGAGCTTACTCAGTAGAATTTGGGGAAGTGATTGCCCGAGATACTTTTAAATTTTACAGATAATTCCAACAAAACATCTCTATCATGCATATGCTTTGAACTGTTATAAACAAAACAGTGCTTTAGGTGTTAATATTGTGCTATATATCTGTATACTGCTGACTGCAACATTTTTCTATTCTTACATATGTCAGTAGATCCGAACTTGCAGATACTTTTACTGCACCACATGCAAAAATTCTTTTTTTATGACACAAAATACATATTTTGCATACATTTTTATCCAAGGCAGTCAGTTTCCTGAATTCAGCTGAGTAAACACAACTCTTCAATTATGTCAGAGTTTCTTGGTTTACCTGAGATGCTGACACTTAAGTTAATTGCGCTTGTCTTTATCCCTCAGCACTGGCAGTGATCAAGGTCAGAAGGTGGTCCGTCCGTCTGGCCCTTTCTTATGAATATGATATCTCAAGAACACCTTGAAGAAATTGCTTCACATTTAGCACAAATGTCCACTCGGACTCAATGATGGACTGATTGGATTTTGGTGGTCAAAGGTCAAGGTCAGTGTGACCTCATCTGTTTCATTCTTGTGACTGTGTTATCAAGATGCTTTGAGGGAATTAAAAAAAATGGCACAAATGTTCAAGTGAACTGATTAGATTTTGATGGTCAAAAGTCAAGGTCACAGTGACCTTGCATTCTTCTCAGAGAACACCTTGAAGGAATTTCTTCAAATTTGACACAGACATTCACTTGAATTCAACTATGAGCTGATTGATGAAGGTCAAGGTCACCGTGACCTTGCATCTGTCTCATTCTCGTGTGCACAATATCTAAAGATTCCCTTGAGGGAATTTCCTCAAATTTGGCACTTTCTTTTTTTGGCAATTTCTGACATTTTATATCTAAGAGGTCAACTGTGACATCATAATGTTCTGCAAAAACATTACGTAGCGTCATATCTCAGGAACAGAATGAGAAGACATTTGTTCAGACAATGAATTGGTGACTTTTAAAGCTGATTGTAGAGTTCTGTGCTGCAGGAGGGAAGATATGTGTGAAGCATGTTTCACAGACATGGATGTAAACTGATGCGCAAAGACATATATCTGTGTGGCAATATTTCTACTTTTTAAGTTGAAACAACTTCCCAGAAATAAGTGACTGCAACTGAATTTTAACAATTAGATGTAAACAAACAGAACTTTAAACTAATATTTGTATCTACTTAGCTTTTTCAAGGCAATCTTTTCCTAGATTTTTTAAAGTGAGATCAACTTGTCAGATTTTACAGTGTAGGTAGAAAATGTTGCATCCTGAGTGGAGTCTGTGCAAGCCTGTGCACGTTGGCGCCAAGGCATTTGTGATGCAGCGACAAAAGAAAACAACAACAGTCCGGCACAGTAAGACATCAACACCGGCCGTCTATATCACACCACAAATACAGGCAGGCAAGGACACACTGCTTCACTTAAAGCAAGATGAATATGTGCAGCCCAGCGCTGACAGCAAAGAGAATTTACTGCTTGCAAATCAAAAAGATTATTTTATTATGCCTCACATGAGTGGGAATGAGGCAGACCCCTCGTTCACACACACACACACACACACACACACACACACACGCTCCTCAAAATGCAATGTCTCTCTCTCTTTCTGTCTCCCTGCCTCCATCAGTTACATATTCAGAGAAGTGCAGCGCAGCAGTATATTCTGCCAATGCAGAACTCCAATTATTTCTCACTGTTGGGTTGAGATTACACAAAAAAATGAAGCACACCACACATGACTGCTGAAATATGGCAGAGGTTGGATATGTTGTGTTTCAGATGACTCAGGAGTTTTCAGGAAAAAAAAGGATATTTAAAACTATGTTGCTGAGCTTATCAGAAATTACCCCCCATTCCTAAACTTCGATAATCATTTCACATTTTACTCTGCTGTCCAAAATACAGTACGCTGATAAAGCTTCTTTCTGGCTGGCATGTCTGTATATTACGCCATGATTGCCAATCCAGCAACATACACCTACCTACCGCTTCATTAATTACATTTCCCTGCAATTAGCTCCTCGTTTATCCTGTTTTAATTAAGCATGAAATTATGGATCCTTCCTCTTTGGAGGTGGTGTCTCATCTCCTGGTGTATTTTGGTCTCTTCCTGAATATATATTTGCTCATTATGACTATGAAATTCTGCAA
>NW_024624399.1:0-1548 GCF_008729295.1 Plectropomus leopardus
CATTTATCACAGCCTGAAATTATCACTAGATTTTTGAATTTCCAACTGTCCGTAACATAATGTGTTATTATACAGCGGTGAGATTCATGTGGCCTGCGGGCCAAATCTGGCCCCCAAGTAAAGTGCTGTTTGGCCCCAAAACTATTTTCTAATTCACAATAAAAATAAAGTGATTCACACTAGGAACCGTTTTTGTACTTTAAGTACACATAAGGTACCAAAGTGCATAAAACAGAATTAAAACAGAGCCTGGAGGCTCAGTTGGTGGAGCAGGCGCCCCATAGAGGCTGTGTCCTCGCCGCAGCGGCTGCAGGTTCGACTCCGGCCTCGGCCCTTCGCTGCATGTCATTCCCTCTCTCTTTCTCTCTTTCACACTTGTGCTGTCCTATCAATTAAAGGCAATAACGCCCGAATAAATCTTAAAAAAAAAAAAAAAGCTTGTTCATCAAAACAAAAAGTGCCAGTGGAGGATCCCCTGCACCCCCTGACAGTGGTCCTCGCTATGTCCTTAATGTCCCAAAATCCTAGAAACGTTCCAAGATCCAAGAAACGTCCCAAATTCCTAGAAATGTCCTAAAACCCTTGAAATGTCCTGAAATCCTCAAAATGTGCTAAATTCATAGAGACATCCAAAAATCCTAGAAATGTCTTAAAATCATAAAAAACTTCTAAAATCTAAGAAATGTCCTAAAATCCTACATTTGTCCAAAAATCTGAGGACTGTCCTAAAATTGTAGAAACATCCTAAAATTTGATTGACGTGCTACAACCCCTTTAAAGTCCTAAAATCCCACAAATATGTATGCGTCTCCTGCAAAAGTGGCCCCCAAGCAAAGCCTGTGGAGTATTCATGAAATACAGGTTTGTGAAACCAAATTCCAGTACTTTCTGAAAACTCTCAGGGAATATTTAAATATTTTCCAAAATATTCCAGGCCTAGAAACTGTTATTTGCAAAATTCATGTCTTTTCATGAAAGTGCAAAGTCTATTCTCAGCGCGTCAGGGCTGCATACACACATGGCAGCGTCATCACTGACCTCGGCTCTGCAGCTGGTCCGATAAAGACGCTTGTGAACACAGCGGCATCGTTTCCCTCAGCCTCCTCTCTGAGCGCCGACCTGCCAGCAGCTGGATGGCAACATCACATATAAATACCCCTGGGCTGCTCTGATTGGCTGAGAGAACAGATCAGGTGTGAACCAGAGTCATTAAAGGACACAGAGAGAAGGCCGCCAGCCGCTGAAGGAAATATTTCACGGAGCAGATCTGTATGCGACTCACAAACAAGAAAAACACGGAGGGAAAAAAAGACGGCAGCATAATACAGAGACACTCAGCCTGCTTTGCTCGGGGGCCACTTTTGCAAGATGACAGGAAGCCAGGGGCCAGTTGCAGGAGCCCCATACATGTGGCTCGGATTTTAAGATGTTTCTAGATTTTTAGGACGCTTCTAGGATTTAAGAACATTTAGGATTGTAGGGCACTTGAAGGACTTTTGGATGTTTCTAGGATTTTAGGACATTTCTAGGATTTTGGACTATTTGTAG
>NW_024624400.1:0-1799 GCF_008729295.1 Plectropomus leopardus
TTTATTTTATTATTATTGCTAATTTTATGTATATTTCTTGTACTTTTTAATTTTAAAATGTATTTGTTTGTGTCTTATTTTGGGGTAATTTCTTCCTAAATTGCTAATTGCCTTCTTCCTATGCTTATGAAAAAAATCAAGCCAATTGGCTCAGGTTACAAAAACTTAATCCTTAACTGGACAACAGAATATCATCAATGCGTGTGTATCTTGGTGTATTTTCTAGTGTGACTGTAGTTGCCCACTACAGTGTATTTTGGGTGAAGCTGTCTGGACCAATCATCTATCAGCATGGTGTCACTCCCTACCCGCCTCACTCAGACACGACAGCTCCTCCAGTACCGCCCACCACCACGCCGTCCATCCTGCCAGGGCCTGTGAGTGTCACTGCATCATGCAGTCATGACTACTGACTGTCACACTGATTTCCTCTCTCAACATACATTGATGAATGAACTTTTATGTGAAACATATAGAGACTCGTGATCTCATTTTCACCTTCAGTTTACTGCTGAGGGATGTGGCCAATCCAAATCCTGCCTGCTGGATCCTCCAGAGTGTGATCCAACAGATCCTCACTGCTTCTTCTTGTCCATGACCACAGAGGGACCAGACAAAACGGTTTGACTCTTTTAAGGAATAATCTACCTGCAAGATGGCAATTTGAAAATAAACTGCTCACTACAATGCTACGCTGAATTTGTGAGGAAAACTTTTCTTGCATGCCTCCACGGAGAATCCAAAAAGTAGATCAGATCACCCATTTACAAACTCTCACACAACATTTTCACTCAAACATTATGATTTAAAACTGTGTCTTTTATTATGTTCCAAAGACATTAAAAATATTGCAACTGTGGATTTTGACACTAAATGGGATGGTCGGTGGTCAGGGTATGAACATATAATTTGCTTTCAGTTGGGACTGAACTGCATGAAAAACGAGAAAACGACTCGTTTACTTGTTTTAAACCATTAAAGAGAAAAGAAGAGAAGAGAACTGAAGTTCAGAGCCATTTTTCCATGAGCCAATGTTTGGTCAGAAACCAAAATTGAGAAAACGAATTTCAAAGTAAGGTCAACTTTTATTTATGGTCATTTCTTTCTGTGATTTAATGGAAAATGGAAAATAGTGACAAAATGAATCAGGACGGTCACGTGACGCAGAAGTAAAAGTAACAATGTCGAAATAAAAGCCCAGGGAAATAAACCAGACAGATAGATAGATAGATAGATATATAGACAGATACGATTGGGCCCAATGAATTAATTAGTTTTTATTTTTTATGACCGTGTAATATGTGGTAACTCGGGCTGGAAAGCCCTTTGAGAGCTGATTTTTAAGTAACTCACACTTGTCAGTGAGAAGACTCGCTGCAGGTTTGGCGTAGATCAGACCATGCCACGTCATTATAGGCCATAAATGTATGAATTTCAGAATCATAATTTATTACTCTTTAAGGGAAGTGAGCAGAGATCTGTAGCTATATATTTATTGTGAACTCGTATAAAGGAGAGGGACACACGTTGACAGTTTGACGCCGGCGCGTTCGTGCGTCATTTACAGTTATAGCCTATGTACAGTAAGATGTGTTACACACACACACACACACACACACACACACACATATGCATAGTCACAATTGTTTAATGTAATTAAGTATTACTTGTGTAGGGCACCAGAGGGAGTATGCCCTGAAGTGAGCGCTACTCGTGGTGAAGGCAGCATTTTGGTCATTATTCCCCATTATTCACTGTAAAGGTTTCTATTAAAGCACATTGTAAAACTATGTTTTCAA
>NW_024624401.1:0-3835 GCF_008729295.1 Plectropomus leopardus
TTGTTCAAAGAAAACAGGAAAAAAGAGGGTTTCCATGGCGACCAGACGCACATTTCACACAACAACTGTGTTTACAGTCGAGCGTCTGCGGCCGCCGATTATTGATTTATTGATTGAGACGAAATCGGAAAAGTTCCAACATTTAAACTGGAACAGAGTTCAGACAGTTCGGCCAAAAACATTCTCAGCTTCGGGTTTTTTCGAGGAAATTTACTCGTTTTTGAAAACATTTTGGAAATTTTCAAAGAAAACATTTTTTTGTTTTTCTTTAAAATATTTGAGATTTTGACTTTTTTTTTCAAAACACAAATTATCGTTTAGCTTTTTGAATTTCCGTCCTTGAATACATCATGTTTTATTTTACAGGTTTTCCAGGACTTTTCTAAAGCTTTTCCAGGCCTGGAAATTGTTATTTACATGTTATGAAAGAAAAACCACATAATTAGTGGTTTCTGGTTCAGTTGAAGTTGTGCAGGTTTGTTTGACTCTGACTTATTGAAACTATTTCAGGTGATGAAAACGACTTTTAAAGACTTTAAACATTTAAAAAGAACTTAAAAAAACTAAGCTAGCATTTTTTTTCAGTTTATTCTCTTTAAATTATATGTTTTTAAAAAATCATATTTTTGAAAACTTCAAGATTCGGACTGAAAACGTAAAATCGTGCCAGTTTCAGTGAAGTTTTCACTTTTCACTCAGATTTCAGGTGCAAACAATTATGAACTTTAAAGACTCAACAAGTATTTTTTACTTTTTAGGTTTTTCTGTTTAAAAATGATGAAAAAAAAACAGTTTAAAACTTTCCAATAAAGACCGTCACAGTTTGAGTCGCCAGCTCGGCGTGTTTTCATGTTTCTGCAGAACTAGATTCATGAAAAGCTGATTTTTTGGGAGACTCACCTGTCAGCTGATGGTTTCAGGTGTGACGGCGTCCTCTGGTGGACATCAGCAGGAACCACACACACACACACACACACACACACACACACACACACACACACACACTAAACACACTGTTTCTCTCAATTTCTCATTTTTATTTAAAATTATTATGAAATATTTCATATTTACTTTGGTAAATACTGATTCCTTTTTTAAAGTCTTTTTAATTTAATCATTTAAAGTGTATTTATCTAAATTACAGACCACTTTGATTTTATTCCTTTTTTATTCATATTTTAATGTATTATTTAAAGCAATAAGTGCCATTATCATTTATTTATGTGGCATAAACAGAGTTTTTAGAGGTAATAAGATAATATTTTCATTTTCTGCCTTTTTTTAAATACTAAAACCCATTAATGAAAGTATTTTAAAGGTTATTTTGATGCATTATTTTAAATATTTAATCCCTTTAATTTATTTATGTTGCTTAAACACAGTTAATTTGAACCACATTGTGTTTTATTATTTTCAAAGTGATAAAATATAAATAATTACAATAATATTTTAAAAAATCCTCCTTTGACTCCGAAATATGTTGCAGAATTTAGGGACAAATTTTAATTTCATTTAATTTCAATTTTTAGTTTTAAAAAAATGACAAATAAATCAACCTTGTAAAATACTGTTTTGATCATTATCGTCATAGATGATAATAATTATAAAAATAATAATAATAATTTAATAAAGAGTATGAAAAGGTGAGATTCACCTGTGAGCTGCAGGTGTCCTGGCGCCCTCTGCTGGACACCGGCGGAGCTGCAACACAAACACATGTTAAAACACACTTTGTTTCTCTCATTTTCTGACTTTAATTCTATTTTTTCTGCCCAATGAAGCGGCCGAACTTTAGGTCAAAGGTCACAGGTTGTTATTTCAGCAGCAGTCTTGATAAATCAGCAGCTAGCACAAAGAAATCCTAAAAATTAGCTTTTTCTCATCGAGGTTCTGCGGACAGACGGAGACAGACTGCGGTTATCACCGGGACAGTGGACTCTGCGGGACAGCAGGACAGACCGTCTCCGTGTCTTCGTCATATTTTAACTCCTCCGTGTCTCTTTAGTCGAAAAACGTCGATTTTTAACCCGAAAAACTGCGCGCGAAACCAGAAAACTGTCCGTCGTTTCAGCGTTTGAAATGTTGCGTCACGCGCCTCGCACGCCTGCGTCATCACCTCGCGCCGCTTCACACGCGCTCACAGATCAGATGTGGCGCTAGCAGCTAGCCTAGCATCGCGTCTTGTTGTTTTTTGCGCAAAATGTCGGTGTTTCACGACGAGATCGAGATCGAGGACTTCGAGTATGACGAAGAGACGGAGACGTATTATTTCCCGTGTCCCTGCGGAGACAAGTTCGCCATAACGAAAGTACGTGCTAACAGCGAGCGCACCAAACTGCGTTTAAAATCCGCTCCCTTTAAATGGTTTTCCGCGTTATTCAGCCTTTTACGTAGAAATTAAGATTTTTAATAACTGTTGGGTAATACTCGTTAATTTATCGTGAACTCGGCACAGATTTGGTGAACATTTGTGTTTTTAACTCAAAGTTACTAAGTCATGTTTACGAGGAAAGTGGTCAGAAAGCGCCGGGAGAGGGCTTGTAAAATCTCAGTTTTTTTAAAGGACTTTGGTTCGATTTTTCTTAACAAAAACTACCAGCGTTTCCTCAAAATAAACCGACATTTAGTGATTTTTAGTAATTCATTAAGAACCTCAATTAATGCGGTTTACGGCGCAATCAAAGATCACACCAAACTCTTAAAAGTCACATCATTTAAGTGTTTTTTTCACTGTCGTATTTTCACAGACATGAAAGATGATTTTTAATGTTTTCAATAATCAAAAAAAAAAGCTTGATGTCTTCAAGGATTGTCACTTATTTAATACCAATAAAAATTCAATTAAAAATAAATAAATTGCCACAACATTTTTTTTTAAAAAATCGCCAGAAAAATGTTAAAAACAGTTTTAAAAATCACTTCAACTATTTAAAAAAATCAGTTTTTAAAGAAAACAAACAAACAAAAAAATCACCAACAACAACAACAATGTTAACAATGTTGTTTGTTGTTGTTGTTGTTGTTGTTGTTGTTGTTTACAGGAGGACCTGGAGAACGGCGAGGAGGTGGCCACCTGTCCCAGCTGCTCGCTCATCGTTAAAGTCGTCTACGACCAGGTGAGTAAACGCCGCCTCCTGTCAGAATAAAAGCCCTGACAGGAAGTCTTCACTGATGTTTGTTTGTTTGTTTGTTTGTTTGTTTGTTTGTTTGTTTCAGGAGTTGTTTGTGTCCGGAGAGATCGTTGAAGCTCCGACATCTTCAGAGAGCAAACTGGAGCTGGTCCAGTCCTGACCCCCTTCGTCTTCGTCTTCTTCTTCATGTGGAAAACCGCAGACTGCTCCTTTAAAGCCACTTTACAGACACAACATTTTACCTTCTTCTCCTCCTCCTCCTCCTCCTCCTTCTTCTTCTTCTGTGGTTTCGGCTGGTCCTCAGACTCGTCTCCAGCAGAAACCTGTCGCTGTTTTTCGGCGCTGCACATACTTCAGCAGCAGGTGCTGCTGGGAGAAAATATTCAGCTTAAACAAAGATTGTAAATATGTGTCATATGAGAATATTAACTTATGTTTGTGGCGTCGTGTTGTGTGAATATCTGAACAGAATTAAAATGTCCTATTTCCCGTTGTCCTTTTTTTTTTATCAGATTTTTAATATTTCTCATGTTTTTTTAAATGTTTTCAGTCATTTCATATTTAATGTCAAATACTGTTCGTTTCGCGGCTTTTTTCTTCTGTCACTGATACAAATATCTTGGATCAACAAAATAAAAATATTTCAAATTTAATCATTTTAAATATACAAAAACAAAAAGTCACAATACAGTAAAATACTCAAA
>NW_024624402.1:0-1510 GCF_008729295.1 Plectropomus leopardus
ATTTTCAAGGTCCATATTTCTAATTTGAGTTTCTATTTTTTACAATTATATTTAAATGCTCTAATGTAAAAAAACAAAAAACAAAACACATTTTATTCTCATAGGAAATACAAAGGGACCCATTTACAATTTTTATGTTTAAGTTTGAAACCATTTTTTTTCTCCATTGCAGCCTATAGCTGTGAAATCACCGATTCACGTGAATCCTGAAGGCTCATTTAAAGGCTCGGTTTCTCAGTATGGGCTGTGTGCATTTTTCTGTGGATTAGGCATTTTGATACTTTTACAGTATTTATATAGCCCCGATATCTACTTTATATAAATAAGACATGGATATCTGACTTCTTATGATATGGTACCTTTACATTGAATAATAAAATGCCTATTAAAACAATGAACATGTGAATGCAACCAGATAACAAATAATGGAGTATGACATATAGCTGGGATTGACAAATTATCATAAATTATTACAGGTGCTATCCATGCTATTCATTTCTTATGTTAGGGTTGTGTAAAAAAAAAAAAAGAGAGAGAGAGAGCGAGAGAGAGAGAGAGAGAGAGAGAGACAGAGAGAGAATAAGAACAAGGTGTGAGTGATTTCCATTATAAATGCACAAATTAACTATCATAATTCTGTTTTTCATGATAAGCTTGGCTGTTATGTTTCTGAATGGTCAACTTTAAAGTGCACAAAGTCAGTACAGTGAAAAAAAGGAGGGACTATTGCAGTAAGTCAATAGAGAGAGAAGCAGACGCGGGACAGGGTGACGATGGGTTAAGGAGGGGCAGTAGTGGTTAAAGGGTGGCGAGAGGACAGCAGGAAGGGACGAAAAACAAAGAGTTAAGAGGACAAAGGCTGACTGTGCTATTTTTACTCTATACTGCACAACCAGCGACTATTTCTACATGCAAAAACAGGGTGCCATGAATTTCTATGGAAATTGACTTTTAGGGGAAAAAAAAAATGTTTCTTGAAGTGGGAGTCAGACGTTTGCATCCTGACATCTCACAGTGCAGGTTGCCGGTGTGACATATTTTTCATGCATAAAAGTACAAATCTCCTGTATGATGTGTTTTGTTAGTCAGAGGCTAATATTTTGAGGTCAATGCAGACTTTAGCAGGGGCACAGTGATGCTCTGAAAGACTACTACAGATACCATAGATAAATATTTTAATTTTATCCACATGAATGTGCACTTGATACCCTAGAAGCCTGTTTTTCAATCCCTGCATTTCATTTAGTGCCTTTATGATTGAATCGTGCCGGGTTTCCTCTGCTCTGACTCGGGTGTCTCTTCTCCTTGCGGCCTCTATTGGTCACGCTGTCCAAACAGATCAAAGGTCACACGATAAGGAGAGGGCAAACACTGGGGCCCATTCAGCAGCCCGGACCAAAAGCGTATAACACATGGGCACAGGGAAACAGAGAGAAAAAGACAGAATGGAAAAAAGAGAGTTTGGCCCCAGTGTGAGTCTTGACAAGCCCTTTGAGAGTTCTGGGAAAGC
>NW_024624403.1:0-1819 GCF_008729295.1 Plectropomus leopardus
GCCCCAGTCTCCTGACGAGAGAAGAGTTCATAAAATTAGCGTCAGCACCAGAATCAATGAACATGGAGACCAGCAATGAATTGGTGTCTGAAACAATGTTAACTTGGGGCTGGAATTGGGCAGGATTGCTAATAACAAAACTTCGACTCACCAAGAGCTGTTTCTTAACCTGAGCTCCTCCTTTAACATGGCGGGCACTTACTAAATGTCCCAGCTGACCGCAGTGAAAACACCTTCCATCCCGTTGTCGGCGGAGACGTTCCTGTACAGGGAGATGAGTCCGACCCAGCTGCATAGGCTCCTCCGACGGGTGGTTTGTGGGAACCAAACTGGATGCCGGCGGACAGACGTGACTCGGCCGATCCTGGGAGTCGCTCCTCAACCCTCGATGTGGTGGCTGACGAGTCCGCAGACGTCCCCGCTCCTGATCTCATTCCGCGAGCCTTTTATCAATTCTGATGGCCAAGGCGATGAGTGAATACAGATCCTCAGGAAGGTCAATGGAAACCAGCTGATCTTTAACAGCTTCAGAGAGTCCTTGAAAAAGCCTCAGACAAAGCCACGGGGATTCCACTCGCTTTCAGACGTGAGGGTGCGGAAGTCAATAGCGTAATCAGAAACCTTGCGTTTACCTTGTCTCAATTTCAGCAATGACCTGGCGGCTTCCCTGCCCGGCGATGTGTGCTGGAAGACCTGCTCGAGGGCTCGAGTGAATCTAGCGAGGGTTGAACAGGCTACCGACGTGCGGCTCCATTCAGCGGTCGCCCATGCTTCCGCTCGCCCCGTGAGGTGGGAGATGATAAAAGCCAACGCTTGTAGTTCAAAATGCAGTTCACACTGGGTCAAAAAGGGTCTCACATCACCTGATTCCCCCGAGAATCGTTCCGGACGGGAGAGCCGCAGACGGTGAAACAGCGCTGGCCGAGGGCTGTGAGTCCGGGGGTAAACCCGGAAGAGTGACCGAGGCAGCCGGAGCAGCTGCCTGTGCTTCACATAGCAGATGAACGAGTAACTCGTTAATCTGTGAGCCCAATGATGTCATCGAGTCCTAGCGAGCAGCCAGTTCTCTCAGATCGGCACACAAAGATGTTAGCTGCTCTTGCTGCTGAGCCAGCTTGTGTCCCTGTGCCCGAAGGGCTTGACGAACCGGATCTGAGTCTGCTGAGTCCATAATGGCCAGTTCGTTCTGTCATGAACTGTGGTGCAGGAAGGTAGGACCCAAATGCAAAACTCAGACCAGGTAGAGCAGCGAAACAAGGTTTATTACCAGCTGAGCAGTCCAGAGCACGAGGCAGAAAGCAAGGTCAAAAAAACAAGCGAGGTTCAAACACAAAAAGACCTACTGACAAGGCTGCGGAACTAGGCTGTAACGTGGACGAGGAGAATCAACGAACTGGCGACGAGACAAGACACAAAGGGGGGAATATATACGGGACTAATGGGCCGTGATGAGAAACAGGTGCGGGAAACACAATCAGGGATCAGGTGCACACCGACAAGGAGGGGGCAGGGCAGACAGGAACCTGGAACAGAGACAGAGGTGAGTGATACCAAAATAAAACAGGAAGACAAGAAATGAAACATGAGGGAGAAAACAAAACACCAGACAGGCCGCAGACCATGACACATCCGCAGCAAAACTTGATGCTAAAAGCAGCTGACGATTATATAGAGCAAGGAAGTCTGCTTAGGTTTCCAGGATGCCAGTACTGTAATGTCAACAAATGCACATGGTGGGATAATGCTGCACAATCCTTATGTTTACAAAGCAGCACATGGCTACAGTGTTGCCACATTGAAAAAGTTAAACTATCCTACC
>NW_024624404.1:0-3928 GCF_008729295.1 Plectropomus leopardus
GTAGAAGTCTTGATTTTTTCTAGTACTATTTACTATTTTTTTATTTTTTAAAATATTTATAATCGTCATAAATAAATAATCAAAATTCTGAAACTGAATTTTTATGATTTTTTTAAAACTCTTTTCAAAGCCTTGGTTGCCTTTTTAGATTTTTTAAAATTCTTTTTTTTAAAAAACTATTTTTCAGGTAATTTTCTTGTGAATTTCGGATCATTTATTGTTTTATTGCTCTTTTGTCTTCCACTATTTTTGTAAGAAATCAAGCAAATTTGCTCAAACAGTTAGTATAACTTGTCATATTAAACAGCAAACTCGACAATTTTTGGTAAATTATTAACACATTTTTTAAAAAAGCTGCATTATCTTGTTTGTACTTAAACCCTAAAACGCCACTTCTGAAGGGTGTAAAAGGGAGAAAGTGAGCAGGTTTGTCTTTTTTTTGGTGTCCTTGTGTGTTTGTGCTCAAGAGACCGATTCAGTGTGTGTTTGTGTGTATGTGTGTACATGCATGTGTGTGTGTGTGTGATGTATGGGGACGGTGAGTAATACTGCATGTGTCATTCTAAGTCCCCAGAGTTTTCTTCTTCTTCTCTTCTTCCTCTCTCTCTCTCCTTCCTCATGTCCTTCCTCACTCGCTCTCTCCCATCTGTCTTCTCTCTCTCTTTCTTTATTTCTTCATCTCTCTTTTTTTTCGGTGACATTCCTGTCCGGCGCTGAGGGTGTCATCCTTGTTTTCTGCTGACTCGTCGCTTCGCAGACACACGCACACACACACACACACACACACACACACACACACACACACACACACACTCTCTCTCTCTCCAGCTGTTGAGAGCGTTGGCGTTTATTGGATTGTCTGTGTCCTCTATTTGGATAAGGAGAAAGGAAAGAGGGAGCGTGAGGAAGAGAGGAAGAAGGAGGAAACAAAAGACGACAAGGAGTGACGAGAGAGATGAGAGAGAGAAAACACAGAAGAAGAATCAGAGGACACTGTGGAGGAAAATATAAAGAACAACAAAAAGAAAATAATCAGTTTAAAAGAAAAAATCAGGGACAAAATCTAAGTAATCCTAATTACTATAGTATTGTCAGTATAATATAATTATGTGAAATAATAAAAAAAAAATATGAAATTCATTAAATTATTAAGTATTAATTAAATACAGTCAGGACAGTTTTTTATTTATTTTGTAATTTTAAATGGTTAATAAGCTCTTATATTGTCTAATGTGGGTATTTTTGTAAAAAAAAAAAAAAGACAAAACATTTAATTATTTAAATTTCACTCATTCATTAGTCATGTTAAAAAAAAATCCCACATAAGACCTGATTACAGTTTAACTGTAACACGTTTTATTTATTGTTTATGATAAACTTGTGAGATTAACATAATGTGCATCAGTGCAGTTTTTTAAGAAAATGTGTTTAGGTTTATATCTTTACAAATACTTTAATTAAAATTAAAATTAGAATTTCAGTTAAAATTAAACTTGAAATCGTTAGTCATTTGGTCAATTTATTTTCTTTTTCTATATTTTTTGATTAGCAGATAAACACGTTTTTGGGAGAAATGGCTGGTGTTAAATGGGGCCTTAATTACACCTTTTTTAGTTGAAAAACGGTGCTCCTTTGAGCGAAGCTAGGAGGCCAAAGATGGACTGCAGAGACTGAGACAGCAGAGAGGAAGAGAGAGAGAGAGATGGAGAGACGGAGGTGAAATGAAGAGAGGCTAAGATAAAAGATGGAATAGGTAGGAAGAGAGAGAGCAGATGCTCGGAGAGAACAATGGAGGGAAGAGAGAGACATAAATGATGGTCGGTGAAAGAGAGGGAGAGTAAAATGAAGGGAGAGATGAAAGATGACAGGCGTGGGAGGCAGCGGGCGAGTGAGGGAGAGAGAGATAAAAGAGGAGAGGGAGAGAGAGGGAGGAGGGGTGTGAAAAAGAGAGAGATGACAGGACGATGAAGAAGAAGAGGAGGAGGAGGAGGAGGAGAAGAGGTGAGCGTCCTTGCACTGTCAGGGGCGATCGATGGCACATCATTTACATTACACTGACTTAACTGCAGAGAGAGAGGGAGACGGAGAGGGGGAGGAAGAGATTGATAGAGAGAGGGAGGAGAGGACAGGTAGAAGAAGAGAGAGGGATGGATGAAGAGTCGGAGGGGCAGAAAATTAACTACAGAAGAGATGGAGGGATGGTGCAAAAAGAGGGTAAAATTGATCTGATGGTCGGGGCTTTCTTTCCTTTACTGCCCTTCTTCTTCTTTTCTTCTTCATCCCTCCTTTTGTCTCTTCGTCTGTCTCACGTGTCTCCTCTGAGCAGAGACGGACGCTCTGCGGCGCCGCCAGGCTGTTTGCACCGAGATCATTTTGGGCTAAATGTTAATGTCTCCGAGCGGGGACACTCAACCTGCTTTGTTTGGGGGACACTTTTGCAAAATGACAGGAGGCCAGTCTCAGCAGTCCCCTACATGTTCTGATGATTTTTGGACATTTTTAGGACTGCAGGACCTCAAGACATTTCTAGGGTTTAAGGACATGTCTTGGATTTTAGGATATCTCTAGGGTTATTTGGAAATTTGTAGGATTTCAGGGCATTTCTTGGATTTTAGGACTTTGTAGGATTTTGGGACGTATCTAGGATTTCAGCATGTTTCTAGAAATTTAGAACATTTCCTGGATTTTAGGACATGTCTAGGGTTTTAGGACATGTCTTGGATTTTAGGATATCTCAAGGAATTTTTGGAAATTTCTAAGATTTCAGGGCATTTCTTTATTTTAGGACATTTTTAGGATTTTAAGACTTAACTAGGTTTTGGGGATATATTTAGGATTTCATGTTTTTTAGGATTATAGGACATTTCCTGGATTTGAAGGATATCTCTAGGATTTTAGGACGTTTCTAGGCGTTTAGGATGTTTTCTTGGTTTTAAGGATGTTTGCAGGATTTCAGGGCATTTCTAGGATTTTAGGACATTTTTAGGATTCTAGGACAATTGTAAGATGTCTGGATGTTTTCAGGATTTTAGGACGTGTTAGATATTTGAATGATTTTAGGACATTTTTAAGGTTCTAGGACATATCTTAGATTTCAGGGAATTTCTTGCATTTTAGGGCAGTTTTAGGATTTTAGGACAATTGTAGGCTTTTGGGACATTTGTATTATTTTAGAACATTATTAGGATTTTAGGACATATCGAGGATTTTAGGACATTTGTTGGATTTCAGGATGTTTTCAGGATTTTAGGATGTATATAGGGTTTTTGGATATTTGAATGATTTTATGGCATTTCTAGGATTTAAGGACATTTCTTGAAGTTTAGGACATGTCTACAATTACAGGATGTGTCAAAGATTTCAGGACATTTTATGTCATTTTTAGGATTTCAAGACATTTCTTGGATTTAAAGACATTTCTAGGATTTTGGTAATAAGGTGCTTAGCCAGGACCTCTGTCGGAGGACGTGCGGGTTATTCTCTATTTTTTGTTTTAATAAACAAGCTTTAGTACAAAAACATTTCCCAGTGTGAGTCACTTTATTTTTATCGTGGATTAGAAAATGGTTTGGGGGGCCACCTGGCACCCTACTGGGGGCCAGATTTTGTCCACAGGCCTAAAGTTGAGTATATGATAGATAGATACTTCGTCCTCCCTCTGTCCATGTCTCCTTGTCTTGAACCATATGTGACATTCCTTCTCAATGTGGTGCATTGAAAACTTCCTGTTGTTATAGTTTGTTATGGAGCACTTCAAAGAGACGGAGGGAGGGATGGAGGGATGGAGGGATGGAGGGAGGGGGTGAGACGGACACAGAGAGGGAGAGAGAGAGAACATGGAGTCTGTTATAGTTTTACCTCTTAAATGCTAACATGTGAGAGCACCGTGTATGAATTATCCCTGACTCTGTGTGTGTGTGTGTGTGTG
>NW_024624405.1:0-1125 GCF_008729295.1 Plectropomus leopardus
CATGTTTGTCTCCTGTCTGATTTTGGCTCTCAGCTTCATCAGAGTTGTGAGAGAGGAGCTGGTGGTCACTGTTTGGTTCTGGTGCCACAGAGATTTTAATTGTGATGTAGTTTTGAGAGTTTTCTGCCACCACATTCTGCGTTTCATTGATACTGAAGTTCAGAGCCTGATCTTCACGGTGGTCACTTTCCTCATGATGAGGAATCAACATGAAGGCATCAGTCTCCTGCTTCAGTTCAAGCTGCTCTCCCTCCTGACTGGTGCAGAGCTCCTCCTGCTCCTCTTTAATCTGTGGAGGCTCTGACTCCTCTTGATCCAGACTGGAGAGCTGCTGGTCAGCCAGAACCTCCTCCTTCTGACAGACATGTTGCTGTGGGAGCTCTGGAGGGACAGAGAAGAGCAGGGACTACATAAAACATTTCCTGCAAAAAATGCATGTGGATGCTGAGAGCTGAAAGGAATTCAAAACAGCCGAAAATGCAAAAACGTCATTATAATTGCCTGAAATTTTTTTAAAAATCAGGCAGAGACAGAAGCTGAACTGTGTTACCTTAAGATGTTACCTCTCATAAACTCAAAACAAGTCTGAAAAAAGCATAAAACACAAAAATGGTAAAAGATATCAGAGAGCTGAATCATAGCTGAATAGCTCAAGTCCCTGTGACCTGTTGAAAGTTTGAAGTCTTTAGATGAAAGTATGCCGAAGCAGTTACATTTTAAAAGAGGATTTTCTCGATTTCTTTCCACTGTAAATCAACACAGAATCACATAAACTAATCTAATTGAATCACAGATATTGTTTTTATGGCAAAGGCGGAGTATAACCATAAAATATATTTTAAAAAATGTTTGTTTTTAGCTCAGAGGACTAAGATCATAGTAAAATGTTAAAGTTCTGGAGGAAAATGATACAACTGTGATGATGGAAGAGAAAAACATACGAGCGAAATGTTACCAGAATATAGTTAAAAATGTAATTATAAAACACGATTTCCTCTGTTTTGTATCCTTAGGGTAATTGGCTTTTACACACCGATCCTGTGTAACTTAATTTCAGGTTTCCAGACGACATGCAGCAGTCTGCGCTGACGGTCGATCTCTTCTTCGTACTCGACGATAGTTTTT
>NW_024624406.1:0-1134 GCF_008729295.1 Plectropomus leopardus
TATGTCTATTTTTTTTAACAAAATGTTTATTCAAAGTTGAATAATACATTGATATTTTAAGAAAATAGAAAGAATAAGAAAAAAAAGAACTAGTCACAGTTTGGCAAACAGACATACAAATTATAAATCGTGGCAATATGTGCTTCCACATAGGAGTTTCAAGAAAATAAATTGGTACAATAACATAAAAATAAAAATACACGAAACCAGTTCAGCACCTTATCACTTTTTTATCACTTCAACCTAAAATACGTAATTACAGGAGCCCATTAAATCAATTCTTTCATTTTTGTAACAGAAAGACTGCACATACTGTGTGTATAGACACAGATATGACAGATAAATGCGTATGATAGCTTACTCACAAATGAATGTTTGAGCAGCTGAAATGATTAGGCTGCACGGGGGGCACATGTGTCTTCCACCTGTTCGTCTCCTTCCGGAGGCTTCTGTCCTGCATCCTCTGCTGATACACAAAGACAAATACACACAAACGGCAAAGGGGGAAGGAAATCTCTACGGGCCGATGGCTGAGTGCCATTTCAAACAGCTGCATGTGCGCAGAGACACAAAGACATGAGGGGAGAATGAAAGGGTGACAGCAAAGAAAAGATATATTGTAGGCAAGAGGAGGAGGGAGAGTGGAGAGCAGCTGTCTCACTCCATCACACACACCGAATGTTTCGTCCAGTGTTGGTTTAACCGTAAACTACGAGTTGATCTGTCTCTTGAAGGAAATACATTGACAGGAAACTAGATATGATCTGTTTACTGTGTGAAGCTTTACCTCCTCCTCCTCCTCCTCCTCCTCCTCCTCCTCCTCCTGCGATCACTCTCCTCCTCTCCAGGCTTGTTGTGTCTTACTGCTGGTCATGAGGAGTCATGAGACTGAATCAGATAAATGAAAATATTAACTCTCTGTGTTGCTTCTTTGTCCTCAGCTCCTCTCATGCTGACTGAGAATGGATGATATACAGGACGGGGTTCAGATTGGAGAGAACAAGTTCATCAGGAAGTAAGTATTAAACACCTCCCTGTCTCTCACACACACACACACACACACACACACACACACACACACACACATACACATGCACACACAAATACGCACGCACACACACACACACACACACA
>NW_024624407.1:0-2960 GCF_008729295.1 Plectropomus leopardus
GGTGTTGTCATGACTGAATAAACTAAACTAAACTAAACTAAACTAAATTCTCCCACAAACTGTGCGGTTTTAGCAATCTTTTAAATGTTGTGCAGCTACACTGTGCAACATAAACCTCATTGACTTGGGTATGACATCAAGTTAGATGTATGCAGATTGTACAATGACTACGTTTACTGAATCGTAGGCTCTAATCGATGTCAGTACTCAAGAACAAAAAGTCTTCAGCATGCGCAATCCAAATACACAGCTGTATTTGTAAGAGAGAAATGTAAACACATATAAATTGAGCCTTCGCTATAGTGGCAAGTGTAGAAAAGGCGGAGGAGAATTTAGACACTGTCGGGGCTGTGAACAAGAGACCCATTTGTCAACAAGAGCTCAGAGTTTTTATTCGCATCTACTGGCATTAAGCTGTGATGTTGATCAGTGCGTCATTTCATGCTACATTTCCACTGGTTGGTTAGTAGATGTTGGTCATAGCAGCAGCTACACAGTGAGATGTTCATCCCAAATTTCTGACACTGTAAGGATTTTATCCCAGGCTGACTTTGATCACAAGATCATGACGGCTGTCCTTGAGCCTCTCTAACTGTGTGACAGGAACATCGTTTCAGAGCCACGACCAAAGATATGGCCAAGTTTCTGTCATGCAGGTCATCTTTCATCTGTGTATACACAGATGGGTTTAACTTTTTTTTTATTAAAAAAAAATATATATCACTGGCTATGACGAATGGTGTGATTTTGGAGGTTTTTTATTTTTTTTTTTTAAATTATTTTTATTTTTATTTATTTTTTTTTTTTTCAGAAAACCCAGCTGCAGGTTCTGGGGCTCTCTGTCTTTAAAATAACAGTCCTATAGAAAGATAAGCAAACATCACTCCATTCACAAAGATATTTTTAACAGACATTTATTTTAAATTTAAAGTTCATATTCATGACTGCCATATCCAGAGAGCAATACTTGGGACGCACATATTTATGTGCTTTTAACACATTTTAGCACATTATGTTGTATGACAAATTATTTATTTTCAATATTTGTTTCCTAAATGTGCCATTTTCATTTATAGAGTGATTTTCCTGGAAATTCAAAGCCAAATGCATAAACTTTTTGGCTTTTCTTCGCTGAAGTTTTTCTGATGCTCATGTTTGTTTTTCTGCAGAGTATTTTCATAAACACAGAAGGATTGTGGCAAAACAAGGAAGACAACTTAGGTAACATCTATTGCCTGTTTGTTTTCTTCCTGCTGTGTGTCCAAAGTTGTAAGTCATGTCAGATCTGTGTGACACACCCAAACACAAAAACAAAACTTAACAGACTCGTCACGTGATTTCACAGAAATGGGACAGAGGTTTTTGCTCTTTCTGCCCACTAGAGCAGCTCCAACATCGTCCCTGAGTCCTGAGAAAGCAACTGTCACCAACCATGCGCCACTGAGCCAACACCTTGTGCAAGAAACAGAAACAGCATGTGACAGAAAGGAGTTAGACAAGTTGCATCATGGGCAAGTTCAGTGTGACTCACTGCTTCTGTCCGTTCCACATAACTGAAGTACTTTGTCATTTGTAGAGTTTCATTTTTGTAAATATAAAACAAATGAATGCCCCAAACCAAAACATATATCCTGTTATATTCTTACATCTATTTACCTTACGTGAAATAATGAGATCTGTGTGTTTACAGGAATGAAATATTGATGTCCCATCTGCCCTGCAGTGACTGTCAGGTCAGAGACTGTTTCTATGTCTGCCTGTCTGTCTTATCTGTTTTTGTCCTTTACTTGAATATTGTTTAATTTCTTGTTGTGTGTTTTGTTCTCTTCAGAGTCAAAGACTTCCTCAAGTGGTTCTTCTACAGAATATAAAAATCAAAGGTAACTAATTCATTTTTAGTGCCTCTGTCTGTCCGAAATATCACCTGTATTTAGTCACATTTTTTAAAAACTTACAAGCATTTACTTTTCTGTCCCAGTGGTTTCACACCTTTCCATTTTAATTGCAACACTATAATTTTTCGCACTTTATGTTACGAACAAGCTCATGAGGGAAAAGGTAGCCAACATAAAACCAGATGTTTTTGGTTAAATGAAGTCATTTATTAACAAAATAAGTTAGCATTAATGTTAAAACAGTGTGAGTCAAACTACAAAGGAAAATAAAAGTTACTAATCTGTTCTAACAAAATCAAAGGTGGACAATAAAAACTAACTGTCCACTGTAAGTGAGTTGCAAAGAACATCATATTTAGCGGAGAAAACATATTTGCAACTATGGCATCCAAAGTCACGTCTTTTCTTTTAATTTCAGCTAAAAACCCTAAACACAGTGACATGATTGTATTTACGTATTTATACTATGAATTGATGCTCATATGCATGTACAGTGCAAAAGTTGAACCAAATTTAAAGCGACCATGTCAGCCACACATTCAAAGAAACCTTTGTTTTCAGCAAATACTGTCAGTAACAGCTTTTAATTTGATCTGAGACAAGTCAAATAATTTTATACCAAGATTCATTCAAGTGAAAGATGCTGAAAAACACACAAAGAAGAGTGACACACTGCTGACTTCTCTGTAAAGTTAAACTTGGTGATGGTGTATTGATCAGCAGTGAGCAGTAAAAGTCAGAAACAATATAAATCCCACAGGAAGGTCCCTAGACATTTTCCCTTAGTTAAAAAAAAAACCTAAATCTACATTTTTTTAAAACAATTTTTTACAATTTGCAGTTGCATTTATCAACAATTTTCTGATTTCCCTTTTTTCCCCATGAAATCTAACAACCTTGTTTAGGGTTCAAAGGTTTAAACACCTGTGAAATGCATGTAAAAGCACTGCAAGTAAAGTGATGTCAGTTAAACGGATTAAAGTCACAGATAATTACAGTCCACACTGAAAAACTGTCTTACTGCACATCAGCAGCGCAGCAGGTGAGCCACACAGAACAAAAAAA
>NW_024624408.1:0-3588 GCF_008729295.1 Plectropomus leopardus
TTTTTTCTAATTTTCTGGTAATTTCATGTAGTTTTTACTTATTTCTTGCTAATTCTTGGATTGTTTTTTCTTAAGTTTCCCATTGCCTTCTTCTCATTTTTTTTTTTGTTTTTTTAAATTTGCTCAGGCTGCAAAGGGTTAACATTGTATGTGGCTGAATAGATTATTTAAAGTGCCTCCCCTGTTTTGCATCATTCCCCCATTCTAATAAATAACTAACAGTCCCTAAATAATGGGTTATTTTTTTGTTTCGTGTTTGTAATTATTTAGCCTTATTTTCTCTCCTTTCAACATACAGATTTCTTTTCTTTCTTTTTTTCCTTTTGTTAGAACATTGTAAAACATGTTAAATATTTTAACTCATCTGAAGGATTTTTATTTTGCTAAGCTACTGAATTAAGGATTTTTACTTGTAAGAGAGTAGTTTTACATGATTGCCTCTAGAGAAAGGATCTGAATACTTGCTGCTCCTCTGCTCAACATAACTGAATAGTGAAATTACTGAGCCACCAAACAGTAAAGAGTGGAGCGAGGGCACACACTAGTGGTGGAAAACAGGAACAACATGTAAAGACAGGAGCCACATTCAGATGCAAACCAGTTCAGCCCAGTTGTGTATGCAATCACAATTCTGAGGCAACCGGTTATTTACCTGAGAAATTCTATTTGGAGAGGGCATCGAACAAGACGTGGCCCAAAAAGAAAGAAAATCACCTGAAAGCATTTAAATAGTAAAAAAACAGAACAAATAATCAACAAACAAACAAGAAAGGTAATTTTTTGTCACCTTTGAGTAATTTCTTGCAATTTCTGGGACGTTTCTTGACAAGTTCATCATTGGTTTCAAAGGGTTAAATACAAAATATGTGAAAATATGTGCAAAAACAACAAGGAGGGGGAGGTTAGACTTGTAGTTTGCTTTGTCAAATAAGTAAAAAAAAAGAAGGCATACTGTTCTTCAAAAGTTAGAAAGCTTTCAGTGGCTCAACATGTTTCAGCTACTCGTTTTCACTGGGGCATGATAAACAGGTCAATAATGTACCATAGCAAATATTTAAATTCTATTAAATTAAACAAATTTCTGTTTAATTGAAAAAAAAAACTGTTCCACAAATTTCAAGGAATATTAGTTTTGGAAAATTATTTTTTTAAAAGAAAAACAACCTTTATGATAATAGTTCTATATTTAAAATTATTTTTTACATTATTCAAATTTAAGTGTTTCTTCTCCCAAGTAATTAACCTTTTTTTGTTTTTTACTTTTTTCTTCAAATTTTTTTTTTTTTACTTCTTAGTAATTCCATATTAAAAATTCTTTTTTACATAAAAATATTTTACTTTTTTTAAGCTAATGTTTGGGTCATTTCTTCTTAAATTGGTCATTACCCTTTCCCCATGTTCTTGAAAGAAATCAAGCCAATTTGCTCGAGGTTCAAAAGGTTAAAGGCTGTTTAATTTTTGTAAAACTGAGTGCCTTATTCATTTTTTTAGGACTTACTTACAAAGCAAAGTACATTTCTAAACTCCTCAGCAAAACTGTTTTTCAAAATATGTATATTCATCTTTTTTGTCAACCGTTTCAAAATCATTTTATACAGATGTATTTTGACATCCTGCCCTGATCATTCCTGCCTGGTATGAAAATCAGTCTCGTCTTGAAGCTTGAATCAGATCACAGACCTCTGTCTGCCATCAGCTACAACATTACGACATCTGCATACATATGCAGGTATTTGTTAAGAGATTAGGTTGACCTAAACAGCAAGGTTATTACAATTAGCCAAAACTCAATTAAAAACAAAGAATATTTAAATGAAAAAATACATAGACTTTGTAAAGAAATGCTAATTGAAACCATATGGTGTTCTTAGACAGAACAGAGATAAAAATATGCAGGAAATGTCTTTAGCTTCAGTCGTTTTGAATTAGGTTGTAAGTCTGGAAACTTTATTGCTTAACTAGACTAATGGAAAACGTAAAGAAATTAACTAAAAACAGCAGCATGATCTTCCTGTCAACTGATCCATATCTCAAGTTTATGAAAACGTTCACCTTTAACTAATGAGGTCTATGCTGTATTACATAGTTCAGTGGTGATATGTTAAACATGTTATCATCTAATGACTTATATTGCAAAATGAAGGGAACATGCAATACTACAGAACAAAGCTGCATTATAATAACTCAGAGGCTTGTGAGATATTAAAGTGATGAAATGTTCACTGAAGTAAAAAGCAGAGACGTTCAGAGAAAATCAGACAGCTGCTGTTTTCCAGGGAATTTAATTCTTTTATTAGAGTTTCAATCGTTCTCTAATGACAGGACTTGATAAAACCAGACGGGTGTTTCTACAGAGGAATATTTCTGCCTGAGCGACAGTTCCATCTTCTCTCCTTGCTTGTTTTTTTTAGGGTTTTTAAATATACATGAGTAGCAGCAGCCCTGTGCTCTGAGCAGAGCTGTAGGAGCTGAGGACATAAATATAGAAAACTGCTGTGTGCGCTGTAGAAGTTTGGGGGGTTCAGATGTGTCGGAGGCTGCGGCTCAGTGGAGGGGAGGAGGAGGAGGTTACTCTGTGAGGCCGAGCTTCTTCTTCAGGGACTCTGGCATCTCGGGGGGAGGGGGGCGGGGCAGGCGGAAGTAGACCTTGACGGAGTCGTAGATGAACCACTGCAGGGCGGTCAGGGTACCGATCATGATGATACGGGCGATCAGACCCTTCCACACACCTGAACAGGAGACGGAGAAAACATCAGTCAGCGGGTGCTGCACAGCTCTGAACCACTCGTGGGTTAACAGTATGAGGTCATCACGTCTTTCTAAACTAAAGGCTCTACAAGTCTTACATGTGTCAGTGTGCAGGTTTACATTAACCCTCAAATTGCACAAGATGGAAACTGTGAAGTTAAAACACGGCTAAGAGAAACACGTAAGTGACAAAAAACACACTCCCAATCGTGACAGTCACAGGATTCAGGTTCATTACTGATCATGTGACGGCACTGGAAAAAAAGCCATAGGAGCGCATATGATGGGAATCATAATAATAATAATTATTATCCAGCAATGTGAAGTCAGGAACTATCAGTTGGTTTTCACAGACAGCACATGTTGCATGTGACGTAAAACAGAGCGTTTGTTTAGATAGTATCATTACTAAGATCATCATTTTCATTACTGGTGATTCCCAGTACTTGTCGAGCTAACTCACTAACCACCTGTTATTTTCCACATGGTTTTAGCACATTAGAATCAGAATAAGGTTTGTAACTTTTCATTATTATTTAAAATCACTACATGAGGTGGGACAGGAGTTTGTGTACAACTGAGATGGGACAGAAGTAAAAATCCACTATGTCAAAGAGCAAAACATGCAAGTATCTTCAGTTTGAGTTAACCACCGACCTGATTTCAGGCATCTCAGCAAAAAAACCACTGACTGTGAGGCGAGGGAAGTGCTGAAATGCTGACTCATTTTAGGGCTCATTCCTGAAGTGCACTACAGTGTTTCCCTGAGACTGACATCGATAAAACATTTATTTATAGGTCAGCTGCATGTCCGTCCCCCAGGCTTGCAGCACTGGGAGC
>NW_024624409.1:0-3856 GCF_008729295.1 Plectropomus leopardus
CAATGAACCACAAATTGTAAGAAATTAGTCATTTGGAATTTTTTTTTTTAAAGCTTAAAAATGTTTTGGGGAAATAAGCCCCATAAGGAAAACTTTATGTATAATTACCATTTAACACATACATACAATTATGCTACAGAATTATTATATGTTTTTAAGCACATTTTCCAGGTCATCTACTTGTTTTGTTTATTTAAACTTTATTTTTGTTGGTAATTTTTTTAAAACTAATTTTAGGTAAAGGCAATGTTCTTGTACTTTTTTTTTTTTTTTTTTACTAATTTCTCTATTCTGCTATTTAAACCTTTGAACTCTCAGCAAATTGAAGCGATTTCTTTCAAAACCATTGGAAGACAGGCAGTGAGCAACTTGGCAAAAAATGTCCCTCAAATGTCAAGGAATTAGTAGATTTAGAATTTCAAAAGAAACAAAAATCCAGGGGAAAATATATTGGAAAAATATTTCTAATTATCATAATTACATATTTAAACTATGTTACAGAAATATATAATTGTCCTGACTTTTTTTGCCAAGTCTCGTTTGCCTTATTGGTTTCTTTTTTTGTTATTGTTGTTTTTACTAGTTTCTTTTAATTTTTCTGTTTTTCTACTAATTGTCTGGTCATTTTCTTGTACTTTTTACACATTTCTTGCATATTTTGTGGAGTAATTTTTCTCTCGTTGCTCACTGCCTTCCCGTGTTTTTGAAATTAGTCAAGCCAGTTTGCTCAGGTTTCAAAGGGTTAAATGATGCTGTTGGTTGAAAAAGTACAGCTGAACCGTAGTATTCAGTTCATGCTGTCTGACTCTGCACAGATATGCTGAAGCACGCTGTGTAAAATATTACTGTAAAGCAGAGCTGTTGTCCTGTCAGACTCATTTATTTGACTCATATTGCTGTGTGAGAATGAAATGTTGACTTTCTACTCAGCAGAGCTGCAGCCATGAATTGATTTGTCGATCCTCAAACTTTTAACCCTTTTAAACCTGGAGCGTTGTCACTTTTCTTATGCTGCTTTCAAACCTTTCCAAGTATTTCAACCTTTGAACCCTGAGCAAACTGATGCAAGCCCGTCAAAAACATGGGAATCAAGGCAATGAGTAACTTGGTAAGAAGTGTTCGACAAATTACAACAAATTAGTAGATTTAGAAAATGATTACAAAAAAAGCTAAAGAAAAATGTCTAGGGAAAAGATTCTTTTCTGAAAGCCAGAAAAATAATTACTCATTTGAAATGATTTTCCATAATTATTATAATTTTTTTCTCTCTTTTTTTGGACAAATTTTTGGGTTATTTTCTTGTACTTTTTCATAATTTCTTGCAAATGTTTGTGTCATTTCTTCTTTCGTTGCTTATCGCCTTCTTCCCATGTTTTTTAAAGAAGCAACTTTTTTGCTTAAATTTCAAAGAGTTAAAAGTTACATTTGACTCTCAATTGATTATCGTGTGGTTTTGGACTGTTGGTCAGATAAAACAAAATCTGAAAAGGTGACCTTGTGGGAACTTATAAATAATAATTGATAATATGATAAATAGTTGCAGGCCTAAGCTGCAGTGTGCAGCTCAGCTGTAATATGAAGCTAAATCAAAATACTGAAATATTTGTTTTTTATGCTACACATTCTGACAGATTCGGATGTGCTCTTACTTCTTTCGAACTGCAGACACATTATTTTTTCATTTAAAAATTGTAGTCTTCAGCTCTAACCGTCGCAGCTCCCCTCTGGAGACACAAGAGTTCAAACAACTTTTTTCACATTTGCAGTTGTCCAGTCCGACGCCTGTAAACACACTTTGATGTGGAAAATTGGCAGAGTTCCCCTTAAATAATAATTCATATCAAATAACCCCCTTTCCACGAACGTGGAAGCAGTTCTGCTCTGGTTCGTGCACCTCAATTTGAACCTCTCAGAGCATTTCGACCAAAAACTAAATTGAACCAGCAAAGTTAGTGCAACAACCAAACAAAATAGCAGGTTTTCCTTGACCTGAAGTGCAAACATCAGTGGGCGTGTCATCATCGACAGATTGGAACGAGAGGGTGAAGACGTTTACTCAGAAATCATCTGAAGAAAAGTGTGTAGTGATCTCAGTAATAGTTGGTCTGTGCTTGTTTTGGGATAAAAACAAATATCTGGAATAACAGAAGCAAACTTCACAAGAAAACAATGCAATCTGCCGCATTGCTACAACTGGTAACTGGTGTTGTGCAGCGCCCTCTGTGGATTACGTGTCCTTGGGTGCAGTGGTTCTTATTGAAACTGGTGGGCGAACTTGAGCTCACCTGCTAGAGTGTCCGCCCCCTACAGGCTGGGTCCTTGTAGCGGTCGGAGTTCGACCCAACCCGGCACCCCTTTGATTCACGATTCCCCTCTCTCTCCCACCTGTCCTGTCCATTTTCAACTGAACAGTCATAAATCCTTTGGAACCTGAGCAAATTGGCCTGGTTTCTGTCAAAAATATGGGAAGAAGGCAATGAGCAACAAAATAAGACATGCCTCCAAAAAAATAGCAAAAAATATAGCAAAAAGTAAAACAAAATTGTCTCAAAAATTAGCACACAAAAAGGGAAAGAAAGCAAGTAAAAAGAAAAAGAAAATTACCTGGAAAATGTGCTTAAAAATTATAGTAGTTCTGTAACAAAATTTTAAATATATTTAGCAAAATTAGCTTTTTAATAATAATTAAAAATAATCCAAATCTACTAATTTCTTGCAGTTTGTGGAACATTTATTTCCAAGTTGCTCTTTGCTTTTTTCCCATGTTTTTGAAAGAAATTACAGCAGTTCTTCGGGTTTAAAGGTTTAAATGATTTTGAAAGGTGTTTGGAAGCAGCACAAGAAAGGTGATAGTCCTCCATGTTTGAAAGAGTATAAATAACGAAATGCCCCCCAAACTAGTGGAAACACTGGTTCTCTAGACTCCAAGAGTCATGAATTGAAACCAATTCAAAAACCAGCTGATTTGGTGGAAAAGGGCACTAGAAGCTCTGGACCTGTGCCCAGTGGGCCCACTCAGCAATCCATCCATGCTTTAACTCTTATGCATTTTAGGACGAATTTTAAATAATATTTCTGCTTCCTCAAGAAACTTAGTCTCCAGGAACCTACACAAGAACCCCTTAATACACCTAAACCCCCCAAAGAATCCCTGCTTCCTCCTGAAACCCTTCCGAACCCCTCTTAAGTACAGAACCATTAAGAGCACCTTTATGATGGTCTATAGCCATTGCAACCCCTCAAGAACTCTTGACCTCCCAGATAGAACCCCAAAGATTGCACTGCACCCCCTTCAAGACCTCACCTCAAGAACCCCTGAGACCCCTCGAGGACCCCCACCTCTCTGCACTAACAGAGACTTCTTTTAAAAAAAATATGCCTACAGAAGAATGACTGACTCTTCTCTCTTTCACTTTGTGTTTCGCAGCAGGATGCTGTTTTTATTCAGGTATCTAGAGGAACTTAAAGCGATACTGTACTGTAGCAGAAGTAGCCTAAATTGTGATCTCTGGTAGCTCGTAGCTGTATGAAATGTAAGGCGATCGATCACTCAGTATACTCTCAGTAGTTGCAGCAATTTAACCTTTTTAGAGCAACTTTTTGTCTTGCAGCGCCTCACAGAATGAGCATAAATATCCAATGCAACGTCACGTTTGTACCTCTTCTTCTTCTTGATGACACGGTTTGTTAACCTCACCTCCTGTTCATAATTTAGGCTACAGTCCCTGAATCTACTAGACTGTTTTATTTATGATGTAGCCCTGAGAATTTATTGTTATGATATGATAAACTATGCATTTATTCCAGTGTGGGTGTTGTCATTGTGACTGCTGGTCGCAGATGAGAGGCTGCGGCC
>NW_024624410.1:0-2003 GCF_008729295.1 Plectropomus leopardus
TCTATTTTTATGTTTCTCATGAAAAATTCTTCCACTGACGCTCACTGCGATTCAATGTTCTGCCTCCAGGAAGGTAACATCTACATCGTAGACTATGAGATGCTGGACGGCATCAGTCCTAACTCGACAGACCCGTCTACGCCACAGTACCTGGCAGCTCCAATCTGTCTACTCTACAAGAACGCCCAGAACAAGATCCTGCCCATAGCCATACAGGTACACTGTTGCTGAGCAGCAGTAGGTGTGTGTGTTCCACTTTGAGGTATGCTCCTCACTTTAAATCCATCTCTCTGTCTTTACCCAGCTTGGGCAGACTCCAGGTGAAGACAACCCGATCTTCCTGCCCACTGATGGTGAGTACGACTGGCTGCTGGCAAAGATGTGGGTCCGCTCAATCGACTTCCAGTACCATCAGACCGTCACACACCTGCTCAGAACTCATCTGGTGACAGAGGTGTTTGCTATTGCCATGTACAGGCAGCTCCCTGCTGTTCACCCTGTGTATAAGGTAAAACGGTCATTAACTGACTGATCAGTTCAATTGATTGATTGATTGATTGATTGATTGATTGATTGACTGATTCATGGATCGATGCTCCCTTTCCCAGCTACTTATCCCACACATTCGTTTTACCATCGCGATCAACACCAAGGCCAGAGAGCAGCTCATCTGTAAGAGAGGCCTTTTCGACAAGGTGAGTTAGTGGATGTGGATACACAGTTGAAGTTGCAGTTCACCCTTAAATCAAAAACATGTGTTTTTCCTCTTCCCTGTAGTGTTATTTATCAGTCTGTATTGTTTTGGTGTGAGTTGCAGAGTGTTGGAGATTTCAGCCTCCAATAAAATGAAACTAGATGACCCAGTTACTAAAGATAATCCACAGGTTGTGTTGTTAGCAGTTTCTTATAGGAACTATTTTCTTTTTACCAAACTGCTCCCACCAATTGCATCACAGGACAAAAGAAGAAAGCATGAATCTATTCATGGATGAGAGGCTCATACTTATGACAGTGCAAGATGTAATGGCGTCTTCCTCGGCTGAGCTGTAACAGTTGCCAACTCAGTGGAGCTAGATGAGCTAGCAGTAGATGCAATGCTTCCTTCTGGGCCCTGATACAGTTGGCGGGTGTAGTTCTGTAGTTCCTTCATGAAACTACTCACAACAACGTGCAAATTATCTTGAGTCACCTGGTCATAATTTCTGGAGACAACGCTGTTGAGTTTTCATAATCATTTTTGGCGCTTTCACCACCACAAGCTGAGTGGCTTTTAGTTCCATTATTATGAAGAGACAGGAGATATCTCTATGGCCAATATGTCAAACACTAACACCAAAACTGTCTAGATTGATAAATAGCACTACAGGTAAGAGTAAAAATATGTAGTTTTGATTATTGGGTGAACTGTCCATGTAAGGGACAAACTTTACAAACTCAACTCAGTGTTTTTTCTGACTGGGGCCTTGATTTTCTAATGTAAAAGCAAATAACGTGCTGGAGACGGAGAAATAAACACTCAAAAGGCCATTTTACTTTCTCCAAATAAATAATATCCAGAAAATGAAAATGTCAGTGTTATATGTAGATGGTTGCTTTGCTTGCATACATGAAAATATGATTACAGAAGATGTTTTCGATGATGCTGTATATCCTCCATTCTCTTCAAGGCAAACTCAACAGGTGGAGGCGGTCACGTCCAGCTGGTCCAAAGGGCTGTAAAGTCTCTGACCTTCAGGTCTCTGTGCTTCCCTGATATCATCAAATCCCGCGATTTGGACAACAAGGAGAAGCTGCCCGGCTACTTCTACAGAGATGATGGCTACAGCGTTTGGGAGGCCATCAAGAGGTGAGGAAAAACTGCTTGTAAGAGATGACACAGCACAAACAGCAATCATGACAAAGGATAAATAGTGATTAAACATTTCTCCCCTTGTGTGTGTGTGTGTGTGAGAGAGAGAGAGAGAGAGAGAGAAGTTCCAGCATATTTTTTATTTCCTCTGTAC
>NW_024624411.1:0-1304 GCF_008729295.1 Plectropomus leopardus
ATGCCTTTTTTGTATTTTAAATTGTGGAGAAAAACAAAAAAAAAAACCAAAACCCACCTTTAATCTTTTAACCCAAATGATGTGTTCAAAGGACCATCGGAAATTTAAAAATCCAACGATATTTCCCTTTTTCCCCTTCTTTTTAAAAAATGTTTCTGGCTTTGATAAATGGTGTAATTTTGGTGATTTTTAAAGAAAACATGCCCACCAAACCAATGGTATATTTCTTTAACAATCTTAGGTAGAATAAATACAAAATATCTAAAGCTGTATGTTCCTCCTTTTAAGCCAAAATAAAAACATATGTCCCTCCCCACTTTTTCAAAATAACTGACATGCCACCCTCTTTTTGTACCAGCCCCTCCCCTTTCATAAATATTGAACAGTCCCCTAAGTCATTAAATAAACTGGACTGCACAGATGTCCAAAACCTCTTCTTGGAGTCCAGCTTGATGCAATTAAATGTGAAATAAAGTCCAATTACGATTATCAGGAATTAGACTGTTCAAAACTGGATTTATTATTATTACTCTTATTATTATTAATTGTTTTTTATGTAGTCAAAGTTGGGTTTTTATTTGCCCATGTTTAGTTAAAATAAAGTGTTTGTTGTGTAAAAGTGTAAAGTTTGACACTGTGTGTCCTGCAGGTTATTCCTCACTGCACCTCGCTGCTTGTTGGGGACACGTGGACACGGTGAGGACTCTGCTTGAACTGGGAGCCGATACACAGGCTGAGACCTTCAGAGGGGAGAGATCTGTAGACCTGGCTAGTAAATACTCCAGGACTGACTGTGAGGACTGTCTCCTCCTGGCCGGTGTGTGTGTGTGTGTGTGTGTGTGTGTGTGTGAGTGTGTGTGTAGCTGATGTTATGGCTTTATCTTTGGCACCTGTAATAAATAAAGATGTGTAGCATTTTAACCTGCCTGTGTGTTCCTCTCTGTGCAGAAGCTAAGCAAGACTTGATGTCATATGTAGCCTTTGTCACAGACCTGACCTCTGACCCCGAGAGGAACCTTACCAAAGAGGAAAAGGTAACACATTTCATTATATTCAGAATTCAGAGCTATTTATTAACCCTTTAACACCTGGAGTGACGTCAGTTTTGCACACATGCACACAAGATGTTTATGTCTACCTAAGTTTAATTTTATACTGCCTGTGTGGGTTACATTTTCTTTTTTACTCACTTTATTTTATTTGAACATTGCATCAATGCTAACAAGTGTATTTTCTGCCATTTAATTATTGTGGTCTTCATCAGTGCTATTCTTAACTATGTGTTTCTCCTGTCTCTTCTGTAA
>NW_024624412.1:0-1677 GCF_008729295.1 Plectropomus leopardus
CCCCTCTGTGGATTCTGTCTGATTCTCCCCAAACATACACAAAGAAAACTAAAAAAACCCAAAAAACGAGCAGAACAGCATGATGTGCTTGCGGAGGTCAGTCGACAGGTTTAAAGTCAAATTTCACACTAAATGACAAAAAAATGTTACTCAGCACGTTCTCATTCCCAGGAGGTCAAACAGCGACACTTTGTCACCGTTTGTTTAAACTTTGGCGTTTAAAACGGTTAATTTGGATTCACCAAAAAGCACAACAACGCAAACTAACTGACCGCAGCGGCGGCGGCTCGCCCGCTGAATCCGGCTTTCTGACAGAAAAACACTCTCAGGATGTCGTGCGCTTAAACTTGAACTCCTGATTTTATCTTTTAAGGTGTCTGAAATCCAAAACTAAAAGCTGGAGCGACGTCACTTTTCCCGGTGCTGCTTTCAGACGCCGTTAAACCTTTGAATCCAAAACAAATTTTTGTGATTTCTTTCAAAAACATGAATAAAAAGGCAAAGAGCAACTTGATGAGGAATGTTCCACAATTTGCAAGAAATAAGAAGATTTAGAAAATATTTTTTTAAAGAGCCAGCGGAATTTTTATTTATTTAATCATTTATTTATTTCTACCAATTTTCAGAAAATTTTCTTGTTTTTTTAAATAATAATAATTATTTTGGGTCATTTCTTCTTTTGTTGCTTATTGCCGTCTTCACGTTAAAAAACATCAAACCCATTTGCTCAGGTTTCAAAGGGTTAATGTGTTTTAGCTGCGTGGCTATCAGACACAAAGGAGATATTTGCAAGAAATGAGTTGATTTAGAAAATTGATTTTAAAGAGTTCAGGGAAAAAGAGAAAAACTGGAAAAACTTAACTTTAAGTAAATTAGAATTATTAAATATTAAAAATTATGCCACAAAATTCTTTTTTAAAGTGTCCAGGTCATTTCCTTTTTTCATTTTCTTACTTACTTAAATAAATAAATGCACATTTGTTTATTAATTTATTTATTTCTACTAATTTTAAGGTAATTTTATTATACTTTTTACTTATTTCTTGCTATTTTGGGGGTCATTTCTCCTTTTGTTGCTCATTGCCGTCGTCACATTCTCGAAAAAAATCGAGCCCGCTTGCTCAGGTTTCAAAGGGTTAATAACCACATATTTGCATATTTGATATTTGCAAGAAATGAGTAATTTAGAAAATGACATTAGAAATTAGGTTAAAAAATAATAAGGGTTTTTTCGTCTCATTTCCTTTTCTTAAATTTACTTATTTACTTAAATATTTGTCGATTTATTTCTACTAATTTTATGGTAATTATTGTTATAATTTTTGTACTTATTTACACACATTTTTGGGGGGTATTTTTTGTTTTCGTTGCTCATTGCCTTCGTCACATGTTCATGTTAATGTGTTTTAGCTGCGTGTCGCACAGAGACGCTAACGGCTGCCCCGTGCATCGCCGTAAGACTCGACGGAGCTCGACAAAACGTCGCTATCTGACGACTTGAGAGTGAGAACGATTTGTTACTTTCTCACGACATCACTCAAAAAAGGAACTCCACGGATGAATCGTAGCTAGCCTAAAATGAACCCTCTAATATCTAACAACACCAACCTGTTTGAAAAGTTTTTCTAACTTAGGACACACACACACACACACACACACACACACACACACACACAC
>NW_024624413.1:0-1568 GCF_008729295.1 Plectropomus leopardus
TCACCAATCTTTACATGGAGAAGTTGTTTTTTTGGGTTTTGGGGGGGGTATTTTTAGTTTGTTTTACGTGTGTGTGGACCACTGCTGCAAAATTCACGGATATTTAGGTGTACCTAGAAACTTTTCCCCCAAACTTAAAATACAAAAACAAAAACCCAAAAAAGAAATGTTTCTATGTAAGTATGGATGAGCGTATAAGGCCTGGACAGAGAGCAGAGGACAGAAAAGTAAGTAGTTGGTGGGGGGAGTTCAGAGGGAGGGAATTAGAGGAGTGAGGGACTTAGCCACCCCGGCAGTCTTTCCACATGAGCACACCTTGTGCACACACCAGGCCGAGCCCCTCCCAATTCAAACCCATGTATCCTTAAAGGGATAAAAAGCATGGACAAAGGAATTAAAATATAGATTACACAAGTGGCCACCCTGCATCTTATCTGCCAAAACCGAAGAATCTAACAAATTGGATCAGACGTTATAAATCGGGGGGCGAGAGGCCAGTGAGTATGAGGGGTGAGGAAAGCAAGCGAGAAAGTGTGCATGTAAAGAATTCGATTTTTTTGTGAAGAGATCAATTATGATGAAACCACACTTTTGCGTGCACACTTGTAATAACGCTGCGACTTCTCAGGCCTCCAAACAAAAAGATTTACCAGGTTGATTGTAACTATGTGAAGATAGTGTTTGAAAAGTTCAAGTTCAAGTGTGTTTGTAGTGTGAGTTTTTGATAGCACACAGAGGAAGATTATTTTGAAGTCTCACCTGTAACTCTGCAGTGATGAAGCCTCGATGTGACCCACTCTGTGAACTCTGACCCTCAGAGCAGGAGGCGGTGTGTCTCCTCTGAATTGCTGTCCAGCAAGTTCAGACGCAGGCCTGCAGATGGGGTGTGTGTATTTCTGTGTGACTGCGCTTCTGTCTGCACTGCACAGATTCCTGTAAAAACATAAAAACACTATGTTGAGAGAGGGTCCATTTATTTTCTCTGCTCTTAAGCAAAAATAAATGTCAGTAAACATTTTAGCTACACTTTAAATCCTCTATAGGAAACCACTGAGGTATGTCACACTGATTTAAAATCACATTTAATCTTTAAATTGTAGAATTATCAATAATTTAATATTAACTGTTATATAGTAAACAAGTTTTTGGATGTTTTTTAACAAAATATTTAAATTGAATGTGTCAAATTCACAAAAGTTTTTTTTTAAATTTTGTTTTCAAACAGAAAGAAAAAAATATATTAAATTGGGGCTTCTATTGAAAAAAATAGTATTTGCCCTGTAAATACTGCATGGCAAAACGTTGAAAATGAACTGTAAAAAGAAAACATATAAATTCACTGCAGTGAGTGACAATGGAAACATTTGCACATTTAACATAGACTTGAGAAATTAATGCATATTGTAACATTGGAAAATTATAAAAATGCAGCAGTTATATTGTTAGACTCATGTGTGCAAAGTTTCTCATATTTCTGATTTCAACTGTCAGTGGTAAATGCATGACAATACCAATCTCTTCAACACACACACACACACACACACACACACACACACACACACACACAC
>NW_024624414.1:0-1495 GCF_008729295.1 Plectropomus leopardus
CCCCCCCAACACCCTCCACTGTTGTCCTTCACCATGCCCCCTCTCCTCCTCCTCCTCCTCCCTCTTGCCCTTGGTCGTTGCCTCTAGTAGCCCCATGTTCATCTTCCCATTTAACCCCCGCCCCACCTTCCTCTCTTCCTCATTTCCCTCTTTCTATCCTTCTCTGGCTGTCCTTCATTATCTCCTTCTCACATTCTTTCTCTCTCTCTCTCTTTCTATTGCTCTTCATCTCTCACGGTCAACTCTTTTTTTCACCCTCCCTCTTCCCTGCAGTATCGCTCTGTCTCTAACTCCATCTCTGACTCCGTCCTCTCAGTCTCATATGGTCACTTTCTCGCTCATAATCGTTCACTCTTTCTCTTTCTCTCCCCGTCACTCAGTTTCCGACTTATGTCAGTCTTTGCTCTTCTCTCATTCTGTAACTCATTTAAACTCCCTGTCTCCTTTATCACACCCCTCGTTCTCTCCCTGTCCTTCTCTACACCTTCTTTCTTCGCAACTAAGGTAAAGCAAGTATGCTATGGTGTGTGTGTGTGTTGAGGGGGTGCCGCACAGCCTGCCGAATAATTCAAATGCAATGGACCAGGGACACAGTTACAAATCTCTGCCAACTGCGTGCGGCCGCCAGCCCCATCACGCTTGCAGTTTGTCAGGATTGGGGTGTCAGGAGGGGAGGTTGTTGCGGGGGGGATTGTTGACCTCTATGACAAGACAGACATTGCAGCCTGAGGCTCTGAATCTATGTGTGTGTGTGTGTGTGTGTGTGTGTTTGTGTGTGTGTGTAAGGTGGTATAGATATACCCGTCCCAGGGTTCACAGATCACGCCTAAAACGGCTTATTAATTTCCACTCAGTTATGGGGTGCGAAGAAAAAAAGAAAAGGTGCAATCAGCAGCAAAGCAGGACAGGAGCAATATACCCCACCTCTCTCCAGCACACACTTGCACACACACTTGGTTGCACCTTGAAAATTAAACTGATCCTGGAAAGGTCATAGAAAAAAACGTGTGTGTGTATAAAGAGGATAACTAAGACTTTAGAGAAACACCCTCCAGTCTGAACTCGGGGGGCGGGTGGTGTAAGTATAATTTCACCAAAGTAAATTCATGTAATATTTATGGATGTAGATAGAGGGGAGGGGAGGAGGGGGTAAAATTATGCAGCTGAGCAGAGTGGGGTGCATCAGAGGACCTTACATTATTCACTCAGGTAAATCTATAAGTGGAGAATATTCAGGTGTGAGATGTGAACATCAGCCCCCCTCTTGGCCCCACCCCAGGGATCTGTCATACTGCGTGATTGACTGACATGCAGCCGCTTACAGGAGTGGAATAAACTGGTGGAGAGGAGTCAGAGCTGTAAATAATTCTACTGCTTCAAATGCTTTTTTTTTTTTTACGTTGTTGTAAGTTTTTATGACCTTTTGAAATTTGAGTTGGAAGAGAATGAATGACCACAACAAAAATGTAAGCAAAAAAAACCCCAAACAAACAAA
>NW_024624415.1:0-1719 GCF_008729295.1 Plectropomus leopardus
CACGAATTTGCAACAGAGCATGCAATTTCAGGACGTGTGTGTGTGCACCTGCTCGATATGTGTGTGTGTGTGTGTGTGTGTACCTGCTCGATGTGTGTGTGCGTATACCTGCTTGATGCATGTGTGTGTATCTGCTCGATATGTGTGTGTGTGTGTGCCTGTGTGTGCCTGTCTGTGTGTACCTGCTCGATGCGTGTATGCGTGTGTGTGCGTGAGTACGTACTCGATATGTGTGGTTGGGGTGTGTGTGTGTGTGTACCTGCTCGATGCGTGCGATGGCCACGGTCCCCTCCATGCCTCGGCTCTTCCTCTCTTTGGTCAGCTCGTAGTAAACCTTCCCGGTGCAGAAGATGAGCCGCTTCACTTCCTCCGGACGCTCCGCCGCCACGCCGCTCTCTGGGATCAACCGCTGGAAGTGAGTTCCTGTACGATGAGGAGAAGAAGAAGAAGAAGAAGGTCAGACTTCTTCCTTTAAACAACGACTACCAATAATAATAATAATAATAATAATGATNGTGTGTGTGTACAGTGTGTGTGTACAGTATGTGTGTGTGTGTGTGTGTGTGTACGTACAGTGTGTATGTACAGTGTGTGTGTGTGTGTGTGTGTCGAGGGCTGGGGGGGCTCGGGGGGTCAGAGGTCAGACAGGTGTGGCTGCAGCTCTATTGCTGATCTTTGAAGGCGTCCAGACCGAAGGCGTTGTCCAGGAAACGCCGCAGCTCCATCAAGTGTGTGTTCTTGTTTCCGGTCGCTGGAGCGGCTGCAGGATCTCTGCCGGCGTACCTGAGAGAGAGAGGGTTAAATCAAAGCCTTACAAACCAGAAACCAGTCAGGAGGAAGGACATGAGGATGAGGAAGATGAAGAGGACGATGAGGAGGATGAAGAGGATGAGGAGGATGAAGAGGATGAGGAGGAAGATGAGGATGAGGAGGATTACCAGACAGGTTTGGCTCTCTGGATGGTGGTCCTGATGCGAGGCTTCACGTAGTCATAGTAACCCTGGTTCTTGTGCTCCTCCTGACACCACACCAGGTCGGCGTTATGAAAACGCTCCGACTCCGCCTTCACCTGGTCGAACGGGAACGGAGACAGCTGGACGACAGAGACAGAGAGACAGGCGGAGACAGAGAGACAGAGAGACAGAGAGACACAGAGACAGAGAGAGATGGTGGGGTGAAATCCCTGGAGGACGTGGGACATCCTACACGAATTTGCAACAGAGCATGCAATTTCAGGACGTGTGTGTGTGCACCTGCTCGATATGTGTGTGTGTGTGTGTGTGTGTACCTGCTCGATGTGTGTGTGCGTATACCTGCTTGATGCATGTGTGTGTATCTGCTCGATATGTGTGTGTGTGTGTGCCTGTGTGTGCCTGTCTGTGTGTACCTGCTCGATGCGTGTATGCGTGTGTGTGCGTGAGTACGTACTCGATATGTGTGGTTGGGGTGTGTGTGTGTGTGTACCTGCTCGATGCGTGCGATGGCCACGGTCCCCTCCATGCCTCGGCTCTTCCTCTCTTTGGTCAGCTCGTAGTAAACCTTCCCGGTGCAGAAGATGAGCCGCTTCACTTCCTCCGGACGCTCCGCCGCCACGCCGCTCTCTGGGATCAACCGCTGGAAGTGAGTTCCTGTACGATGAGGAGAAGAAGAAGAAGAAGAAGGTCAGACTTCTTCCTTTAAACAACGACTACCAATAATAATAATAATAATAATAATGAT
>NW_024624416.1:0-3814 GCF_008729295.1 Plectropomus leopardus
TTAATTTTCTGTGAACTGACTTATCACTGCAACTTAAAACATATTTTATAAACTAATTTTTTATACAAAAATCCTCATCTGCAACATAACCAAAGCTGTCAGACAAATGTAGCAAAATAAAAAGTACACTATTTTTCCTCTGAAATTGAGTGGGGTAAAAGTAATAATGTAGCATGAAAGTAAAACTCACGTTAAGTACAAGTACCTCAAATTCATACTTAAGTAAAATGCTTGAGTAAATTTACTTAGCTACATAACACCACTGTACTGGTGTTAATGAAGATGCAAATAATATATTTTAATAATTTACCAATGCTTCACTGTGACAGGTCTTCTTCGGGGAATTGTACGATTTAATGTATTAGAATGCATTCGTTTCAGCTAGATGTATACTGGCAACTAAGTGTTATCTATTAGTCAGATAAAAAACTAGACATTTCTTACTTTGAGGTGTCTTCTTTGGGCCTGCTTTGGGTTGAGGACCTGGACCTGTCCATTGTTGCTCTGAGACAACAAAAGAAAAGACATTGAACTCTTGAGCCGTTAATTGTCATGAGTCAGTTTTGTTTTTACACATATCATAACGTGTAAGTGTTGGATAGATGAACATGAACATACCAGATGTCTGGTACGTTTCAGGGCTGAAAGGTGTAAATCCCCCAAAAGCCCCTAAGAACATGTCAGATAGAGTGTTGTTTTAACAGCGTAATCCACATGATTTATGCCAAATCCTACCCCACCACACATCACAACACCAATTTGAGGAATAGTTTCAGTTTGGGCAAGAATTAGTCATTGTTTTGATTTGATTTTTTGATTTGTTTCCACCAATTCCACCATTAACCAACTCACCCAAAATACCAGTGTTAATATCTGCAATAAAATCCGACATACTTGGTTTCACAAAACTTTCTCAATCCATCTTTAACTGTAATGTTTCCCACTTATTAAAAGGAAACTGACTACTGGAGACAACTTTTTTAATTTGGTCCAGTATTGAGAGGAGACTGCTGCAGTGCAATCTAATTATGCTGTCAGTTTAATGCTTAAATGCTTAAAGTGTTTGTTTTTGCCACTGACAGGCTCACATTGTTATTTGTGTGTCTAACAACATAACATACATTCCACTAGACTGTCTGTTGCTGTGACATAATGCCTGTCCCATTTCCCAGTTTGTACGTCCTCAATTCCTTTCCTCACCTCCTCGCCTCATGTCTTGGTCCCGCCCACAGGAGATGCCAACAGAGGAGGTGAGGAAAAGACGTGATGAGGAATTACAACAGGCATCTGACAAAATGAGACATCCTTACCTCTAAGCGCCATTTTAAAGTGATGTCAATTATATATGATGCAGGACACAGTTGCACCACCTGTCCACTGTTTTGTTATGGCCAGTGCACGGTATAATTGTAGTGATGATGATGATGATGATGATGATGATGATGATGATGATGATGATGATTGTATTTGAAGTATTGATGATGATGATTGGGTGACAGTAACAGTACATATAGTATTGTAATATTGATGATGAGAGAGTGACAGTAATAGTACATATTGTATTGTAGTATTGATGATGTTAATTGGAGAGTGACAATAATAGTACAAATAGTATTGCAGTATTGATAATGATGTTGATGTGAGAATGACAGTAGCAGTACATATTGCATAGTAATACTGATGATGTTAATTGGAGAGTGACAGCTAAAAAAAAAAAAAAAAAAAAAAAAAACACTTGGTCGGGGCTGATTTTGACAAAGTGGACAACTCCGTAAGACTTCACAATAAGACTTATCCTTGAATGAAATGTTCCACACACACAGCGAAAAGCTTGTTAAAACAATTCATTTCTCACTTCTGATAACAATCTGAGTGGCAAAAACAAGCAATTCCAGTGGATGGAAACTGACCGTGCTCAATTGCCTGTTGGGATTACACTGCAGCGTGATTCCCTGCTGCAGCACTGTCTCTTAGAACTGGAAAAATTTCAAATAATTTTGTCTCCAGTAGTTTTCCTTTAACGTAACGAAAGGTCAGCTGTATGTTTATCTGTTACTTACTAGGGTTTCGTCCTGCCATAAATCGAGGTCCTGGTGGATACTGGGGTCCCTGGTAGCCTGCAGGTGGCGGGGGGCCGTGGTAGCCTGCAGGTGGCAGGGGGCCGTGGTAGCCTGCAGGTGGCCTCATAAAACCATGAGCTGGCTGGAATAATGGTGGGACGGGTGGACGACCTGGACTGTGAGACCTTGGAGGCTTTTTCTGCTTTGGAGGCTTGTTTACTTCGGAAACAGAGAAGGTGAGAAGAAATTTTGTTTGAGTTGTGTGCTAAAAAAAGTTGATCAAATTGATTGTTGCATTTGTTCACAACTTCACAGACTCAGTATGTACAAACACCCACACATTAACTAGCAAAATTCTACATCTTTAGCATTTTTTTCTGTCACTCCAAAGCTGTGCAGACATGTGTGTATGTTTTTCATTCGCATGGGCAGATATTTTATTAAAGGTTGTATATGTAAAGATGAACATACCAGATTCTGGCTGGGATCCAGTACTTCCAGAACTTGCAGGTGCGGAGCCAGAAGCTGCTTTATGATCTGTGCATGATAAATAGACTGCATTTATACCCTTTTTCTATTACTACAACGTCACGTTGAGTCAAACAAGGCAGTGTCGATTTGTCTTGCCAATATCAGTGAGGGGGCCGTCAACATGGCAACAGTTCTGGCATGATCCAGAGGTTTTAGCAAACTACAGACAAGGATTTTCCGTCAGGATTCAGAGTTCATCATAGTACAGAGACTAGTAAAAATTACTAATGAGTTTTTGATTGCCTCTGATAGAGGTCTGGTCTCTGTATTAATCCTACAAGATCTCAGTGCTGCATTTGACACCAATGACCATCAAATCTTACTGCACAGACTGGAAAACTTTATTGGCATTAAAGGATCAGCATTGAGCTGGTTTAAAAATCATACTTATCACATCATTCCCAGTTTGTTCATATCAATGATCAGTCCTCCCTGCATACTAAGGTCTGCTTCAGAGTACCACAAGGTTCTGTGCTTGGACCAGTCCTTTTCATTTTATATATGCTTACGCTAGGCAATATTATTAGAAATCACTCTGTAATTGTCATTTACGACATCTATAGCACGTCTGTCCGTACTGGAAGATGGATCCCTCCTCGGTCGCTCTTCGTTAGGTTTCGACCATTTTTTTCCCCTGCCTTACAGTGTCTTTTTTTGGAGAGTTTTTCCTTAGTCGATGTGAGGGTCTAAGGGCAGAAGGATGTTGAATGCTGTAAAGCACTCTGAGGCAAACTGTATTTTGTGATGATGGGCTTTATAAAAAATTGAATGAAACATTAAGCTTTTGTTGCATTTGGCCTTTCATTCATACAACAACAAGGCTTTAAGGACCTTAAATTGCATCTGTACGACACTTCATGATGCAAAGGAATACACACAATTAAAAAGAACAAAAAAAAAAAGTTTGTCGTTGTTCCCATCAGCTACCACCACATATACACTCCATTTCTGTGGGAAACACTGACGAGTGTGTGTGTTGCAAGACTCACACTCACCTCTGTCTGTGCAGGAAACCAGTGAGAAAGATGTTTTTAAAAATCTCCGTTCAGTTCTCAGCTATTTTGTAGCTTTTAACTGAATTATTTCTCTCCTGCTACCTGTTTGCAGTTTAGATATGTACTTTACAGTTTCATGTTCCCATGCAGCCGTACAATGCAGAGTTGTGTTTAGTGACTGCTTCACAATAAAAGCTTTTACATAACTAAATAACATGGGACTTTTAT
>NW_024624417.1:0-4262 GCF_008729295.1 Plectropomus leopardus
GGTAAAGCAGGAAATATCACATGATGGCACCTGTTGTGTTTAAAGTTAAAAAAAGACCTGATTTGTGGCTTTCTTTTATTTATTTATTTTTTAGATATTTTAATATTTTTAAAAAGCTACTTTTTTACCTCTGAGCACTCACTGTAGAGAAATTTGTTTTACAGTCTATCAAGGTGCTGCGTCAGACTTACAGAAGTCATCATTGGTTTCCCATCTAGGCGGAGAAACTCACTCAAAGTCACGTACAGTAAACTGGTGTCAGCAAAAATGTACACATGATCTTTGGACAGTGGCCATGCGTTGCTGTGCGCAGTGCCAAATGACGACAGTGATGCATGCGTCTGCGGCCTGCAGGGAGCAAAGATTACTTTGTATAATGGAGAAGAGTCAGTTTGAATATGAATTCACAGCTTCACGAATGCAGAATTACATCCTGAGAACCAGACAAATGTGCGAGCTCATTTTTTTATTTTCTGTGGCAGATGTGTCCGTTCCTCCAGCCTGCTCTCACACCAAAGTTGTCAAATTCGTTCGCTCTGTCTGTGCTTTCAAGATCACGACAACAAAAGCCACCTTTTCACATCCAACCAGAACCAGAACGTTTTTCTTAAAGTTTGGGCAACATTCTATATAAACATCAAAAAATTTTATTTTTTTAAAATCGTTAAAGTATCACATTGCATTTTCACCAAAGAAAAAGGTCCTGTAATCTCAGTCCTCAATAACATTTTCTGAATGTTGCTTTGAAAATGTTCTTTCTTGTTGTCATTTAACATTGAAACGTTTTATAAAAAGAACATTTTATGATCTGTCTCCTCTTAACATCACCAAAACATCCTCAGAGTGTTGCAGTTATAACATTTGGTCTTAGTGAGCATTTAATAATAATGATAACAATAATAAATTTTATTTGTATAGCACCTTTCATTCAAGACATGCAGCCCAACGTCCTTTACAAGAAAGAAATTAAATGCACCAAGTGCTTCACATCAAAACACATAAAACACATCATAAAACCTGCATGTAAAAATAATTGTAAAAATATTTAGTTTGCAGAATGCATAACATAAAATGGAAAAAAATAACCCACTGACATTATTATTAAAAAAAGCATAAAAATAGTTTATATAAAATGCAGAAAATCAAGTAAAATACAGCATCTTAAAGATGTGCAGCAAATGTGTAACTTTACAGGAACATTAGTTGAATGACAAACGTTCTTTGAACATTAGATTAAAATATTTTCTTTAAAACATTATTGCAACTTGTAGGAAACGCTCGCCATTGTTGTGGGAACGTTCCCTGCTAGCTGGGAATGCACTCGGACAGAACCGATGGTATTGTTATTATATGCCAGCAGACGGCCTGATGCCACCGGGTGTGTCCACACGCACGGATGGCGTCACTTGAGAACGAGTGCGCTTACAGGGCAGGCAGGATGGAAAATGGCTGGGCCTCCCTAATGATGCTTCACCATTACAGCGTCTCTGCATGCTGTAGTCTGTCTACATTTGTCTGTCGCTCAGTGCTACGTCGTGATCCGTTGCTATGATTGGTTGTAGGTCTGTCCAAGGCATCACAGCATTTTGGTCTACGGGTGTTGATGACGCTCCTTACACAATGAAAATGACTTGAGGTTCCAGACTGTGCATTTGGCATTTGGTCAGGTGATGTCAGGCTTTTGACTTTTTGCAGCGCTGATATTAAGCAGTGAAGTGAAATGCTGATGCAGCGTCCTTGTTTTGCAGTATACCTGTGCTTCTCACCACACCTGTAGGCAGTTGGTGCTCTCATTCTTCTATGTGTGCTCCACCTGCTAATTATGTGTCTGGCACGAACACAAACATGCTGGAAATGCAGCAGGTTGGTGGGAACATACCATGTTTTACTGGTGCTGTAATGATATAGTTGTGGATGGTTTTTGTGGTGTGTACATAGAGGCTTCTCCTGTGTGAGACTGTGTGGGATGCAGACTCGCTGGCTCTTAAAGTGTTTGTCATACAAATGTGCTTACAAAACAATGAACACTAAAAACATTTTCATTATACTGTGTTATGTGCACTGTAAGGATATTACAGGGCTTTTAAATTGCACCCAAGAAGGCGTTGTTCTGTAGTCGGCCTGCTATGTTGAGTATAGATGGGACCAAAGAAATTTGACATATTGCAACATGGCATTATTAGTGGTTACCATCTAATGAGCGCAGTGCTGAGATGAAGCAATTAGCTGGCCAGTGGGACACACTCAGGGACTCACATGCAGTAACTTGCACAGGCTGCTGGACCGTCTACCCAACATGCTTCACTGAAGCTGTCACAGATTGGCTCTTTGCAGTGGACTTCCACATCAACATATTAATCTCCAGGTATCCTTGTATGTCTGCTGTCGTGATATCAACAAATGCACATGCTGGGATTTCGCTGCAAGTGTTTATGTTTAAAAAAAGACAAGCAATGCAACAACAACATATCCATATGCTGGCACAGATGGTTAGGATTTGGCAACAAAGTCATAGATGGTTAGGATTAGGGAAGGAGGCACATGTTCGAGCCCCCAGGAAGTGCGCTAGGCTCTGATGCAAATTTGACATTGTGGCCAAAAGCTGAATTTACAACATTCAGGTCAATCAGGTGATGCCCACGGGCCCAGATAGACTTTTTTCCCATTGACTTACATTGAGAAAGAGACATCTATATATCGGTGGGTAATTTTGTGTGAGTGTCAAAACCCCTGCAAAATGACTCAATTCACTAAATAAATAAACTGACTTGACGATTTAGATTTAAGACATCCAGGTTTGGAGAGATGATGATGATTACATTTTTTCATGCCGAAATTCAAACTAGTGAAGTGCTAAACCGGAAGTCAGTCGCTCTGCTGGTGGAAGTTACCCGCTCGGGCACACTCAGCTGCTGCAGCTCTCTAATGCACAAGCCTTATGTGCACGTAGATCTGCGTATTCCAATGAGCAGCACTTATGGGAATGAACGGGGTCCTTCCTCCATGGCTGTATCCAGACTTTCTTAATACATCTATGATTCAGACAGGAAGTGGACAACAGACTCCTGCATGGAAGTCCAGCGTTTGTTTGACTCATCCAACACCCTTCCCGACCACCCTATAGGCCCCCTCGCACTTCTTATATTACATTGTTACTGTTAGCATTTCATCCTGATGCCGTCAAGTGGCTTATCATGCTGACCAACAGGTGCAGTCCAGCTCTCCGGTGACGCTACTCGTCCTCATAATATGGATGTGAAATGTGCCGTCCAGCCATCCGCCGGCGTATAATAACAGTGACCATTTCTGTCAGGCAGCCTTCTCAGCTGATGCCATCAGCGGCGTATCACGCTGATGTAAAAGGTGGCTTTTGGCGTTATGATCTTACACCAAAAGCACTTACAAAGCGGTGGTATCTGACAACCGTGGAATCAGAATGGGCTGGTTCTGCTGCTCCGTCTGTGCCCAGAGTACGCTCTGTGCTCCGAGACTGTGGTGCAACGAATGATTGACCATCGTTTGCTGCCATATTAATGCCATTAATGTAGTTCACTTTAAGTTTTAATCATATTTTAGTATATTCTCAATGTAGACAGTGTTATCATTTGAATTTTTAAAAGTATGAATAGGCTACATGAAAAGTATGTCATGACACCTCCAACTCCAATATAGCAAAGTCCAGAGGTAAAGCCCTAAAGGACGATAGGTTGTGCAGCTTTGTTTCTTATTATTCAGCGTTATAGTTGAGGACATGTGCACATTATTATAGACTTTGGTGTGATGCCATAGAGGACTGCACTGCCTTAAAAATTTTGTGCAAAGTAAATATAATGATCACTATTGTGACAACCCTACTGAATGAACTTGGCACTTAATGCATCGGCAGAGAGTCACTGAGAGCGTGCTGTCACGTCTCAGCAGACAGATTACGTGTTTATCTTTTCCCTCGGGAACCCTGAAGTCATCACACACACACAGGAAGTATTTGTGCAAAAGCAGTGTCGGATAACGGAATCCAATCTGTAGTTTTGTTGTCCAGCGGGGAAACAGTTGCTGTGAAAACATCATGCCGGGAATATTTTGGATCCTGTGCTTCCAATCCCGTGTTTTTCCACATAATATCAGCAGACGGCAGACAAGACAAACATTTCCTTGCTTGGTTGGTAACACAGGCAGATGAGGCTAAAGTTGACTCCCTCTGTTCTCTGTCTCTGAGTGTGTGTGTGTGTGTGTGTGTGTGTGTGTGTGTGTGTGTGTGTGTG
>NW_024624418.1:0-1371 GCF_008729295.1 Plectropomus leopardus
TTCATCAGTGTTGTATTTACTGTACTGTATTAAGGTAAACATTTATTTAGTTTCACCATCACAAGCAACAATTAGCAATTGACTTACCACAACAAATGTATCTTTTATATCTTTTGCAGGATATATGTACAGACAGTAGTTGGCTCTACTTTACACATAATTGCTATAAACAAATATTTGCATTTGCAGAATTAGGGGGCAACGGGACAAGATTTTTGAATTTGAGGCATTCTGATTTCGATTTGTAGTTCAAGTAGTATTGACTAGTCACGTTTGTTTGGGCATACAAGTTAACAGTCAATCTTCATTCCAACTGCCAACATCTTAAACAAAAGGTAATGATCTACACATCTGTATAAGCATTATGTACTTGTTATACTTTGCACACAGTAGAATACTGTATTTTTTTCTATTGTAGTAGGTATTTATGATGCTTTCTTTAAAGGAACGCATGCAGGATGTTTGTTGTCCAAGTTTGTTTTTGACAGACAATTTTCTGTCACAACAAACAATAACGTTTTCTGAATCTAAAACTGTCACATTTCACCTTAATTTTGCCAGGATAAGCCACTAAATCTTGTCCTGGTAACACATGAGACACAAATCAAAACATACCCATACCCATACCCAAATCAAAACATACCCAACATGTCCGTCTGAACATGTAAAACTACATTCCTGAATGTTCCCGTAAGTTTTCAGGAGTCACCTAGCCCTTCCTCTGTCTGCATAACAACCTGAGGTGTGCCAGCATATTTGATGAAATCATCCATCATTATCTGCATAGCAAACATTTTTTACTCTCTTTCTCTGTCATCAGTTTTCTCCTGTGTTGGTGTATTCTGATGGATCAGTATGTCTACCACTAATAATATCGCCCAGGCCAGGAAACTGGTGGAACAGCTGAGGATTGAGGCAGGGATTGAACGCATTAAGGTAGGACGATAGTTTACTGCCATGTTTGTTGTTTGTCATTCTCATCTGACCGTTCTTTCCTTAACATTCATCTGCCCTCCATCACAACTCTATTTTCTTCTCCACAATCATCTTTTTCTTTTCCCCTACATTTTTAATTTCTCTCCTACATGCCACCACATTTAAATACCTCACCCTCTCTCTCTTTACACCTCTCTTTGTCCCTCACCTCTTCCTCTCTCATCGACCTCCTTTGGAGCTCCCTGACTTTTCCACCATCATCCTTTGTTTTCTGTTTTCTCCTACATGTCCAGTTTTTCCCCTACATGCCCTCTTATTACAATCCCTCACGCTCTCTCCCTGCACACTACTCCTTCCCTCACCTCTACCTCTGTCATCTTCCTCCTTCACAACTCCCTTTTCTCATTCACCATCATCTTTTTCTTTTCCCCCTAC
>NW_024624419.1:0-2808 GCF_008729295.1 Plectropomus leopardus
TCCCACTCGTAATTACGACTTTGGGGGGCCGTTCATGTGCTCGTAACTCGTAAACACGATATTTCCGAGGAGCAAGTGAAGAGAGCATAAAGACCCAGACAAATGAGCTCAGCAAGATGATTTTTAACTATTTCAAAATAATCCAAAAATACAAAAACACTGTTACTTAGTTTGAGAAGTCCAACGGAATGCATTCAAAATATTTTAGGACATTTGTTGAGCAGTGGAATATATTTTAAAAGTAACCTTTCCAGCATTGTTTGTAATAAAGGACCATGAAGTAAATCTGTTTAATCTGAAATTCTCCTAAATCCAAAATAAAGCAGCATTTGAAGTATCGGAGATGTGACCTGTGAACTGACCGGACTCTGCAGCAGCCGTCTGACCGTCTTTACACACAGCAGACGGATCGACGTCATCGCAGTTATCTGAGAGAAACACGGAGAGAAACCATCAGTCAGAGAGAGCAACGGAAATATTTAACCTGGAACAAACATGACAGTACGTGAGTATATACAGGGATAAATAAATAAAAAAATTGAAAAATAGTTTAATAATTGTGGGGGGGGTCCTTTTTTCAGTAACATAATTTTAAATAAAATATTAAGAGATTTATAAGTATGTTTTCTTGGACATTTTCCATTTTTTTAATGATTATTATATCTAATAACACCAGCAGATTTTCAGATTATTTCCTTGTCACCTTTGAGTAATTTTTTACCAGTTTGTTTTACATTTTGTTTGTCATGTTGCAGATTATATTTTCCAGGTGTTTTTGAAATGAATCTCAGGTTTTGGAGGTTTAAATGCTTGTGAAAGGAGTCTGAATGCAGAACAAGAAAAGATGTCTATCCAGGAGTTAAAGAGTTAAATGTGATGAAACTTGTCTCAGCTTTTTGCAGGGCAACTACGCACAATAAACATGTTTGTTTTTCTTTTTTTTTAACTCTCAAAAACAAAGTCTTCATTATTCACATCATGAATTTGTGAAAAACCTCGTTTTTTAGTTTCAAAGCTCAGATGAAGGAACGACGCTGTCAGGAAACGAGTGTTTCTGCTTCACACACAGCATCACAGAGGATGTGGTCAGGAGGTGTGTGTGTGTGTGTGTGTGTGTGTGTGTACCCAGGTCGTGGCTGCAGCTCTCGGTGATGCGGTAGCAGTGCATCTTGCTGAAGTTTCTGGAGTCGAGGCGGATGCAGGCCGGATGCAGCAGCATGCAGCGCAGACGTCCCAGAGTGCACTCTGGTGGCACGCTGAGGTAACACGCCGCGTGGCTCTGCAGAGACAACAACACACACACACACACACACACACACACACACACAGACACACACACAGACACACACACAGACACACACACAGACACACAGAAAAACACGATGGACTGAACTCAGTGATTTACGACGTAGAGATTTGAGCTGAGTGTTTAGAGCGACTCTGTTGTTCGTCATGTTTTACTCACCTTAATTTGTTTTTTTATGTAAATCTCTACTCATTATATTTTTTTAATTTTGAGCACTGACCTGTTCTGAGGGATGTTGTTGTGACCTCCCAAAAACTATAGACAGCTGCATCATTACAGTTTACATAAAGACACCCTGAAACCAACCAGGACTGCTCACCTGGAAAACTACCTTACTGAGGTTACCTGTGCGTCAGCCAACAACATGAAAAACAACTTCATAAAGAAAATAAACCAAATTAAGTAAAATTATAAAGAACCTTTTTTAACATACTGTCCATCTAAAAGACCCAAGCAAGAGCGTACGGGGGAGCATAACAAAGAAAAACAACTGAGAAATACAGGACTGCCTTGGCATCCAAATGGTTAAACTGCCATAAAACAACAATGACCCCAGTTTAGCTCCAGCGATGGGACCTTTGTTGAATGTTATAACCCCTTTGTCTGTCCCACCATTTATATTCTGCCTCTACACTCTCATCTACACATTAAAAGTGAAAATGCAAAAAAACAACCCAATACTTAATAGAAATATGTCAAAAAAAAAACATAAATACTTGTAATAATGGCAGTGTAACCAACAACAACAACAAAAACAATGTAATGATAGAACGTATGCAAAACTGCAAATTTGCTCTGAGAGGACACCTGAACACTGTTGATCTGCCACACACACACACACACACACACACACACACACACACACACTTTTATATACACACACACACACACACACACACACATCCAGTCCATCCACAGTGGAGGTGATGCTCTGGCTGACAAATTTGTAAATAATCAAATTATCACAAATTTGAAGTTTGGACTGCAGGTCTGTGGTCTAACATAAAGCAGATCTAAGTGATGTGGTTCAGCTGGTTCTTACCGTGATGCCGCACCACTCACACCTCATCCCCGCCAGGACGTCAGAGGAACCACAGGAACGCCGACACACGTCGCACCTCGCCGCCGATGCCAAGTTCCCCTCCCGCCAGTGGTGGTGGAACGTATCCTGCAGCTGCAGAAAGTAGATCCTGGATGAGAGGCTATGAGACTAGAAGAATCACTAGAAGAATGACTCAGGTTGGGATTTGGACTCACATTGCCCTGCTAGAGCTCCAAATGTGGATTAATACGCCACTGAAAATAGTCCCCAACAAATGTACCCTTTCCTCCTGTTTGTTTGATAATGACCACAGTTACCAAATGTTTTAGGAAATTACTGATGAAACTACATATTTGCTTTTTTAAGATTTACATCTTCAGTAAGAACCAGTGAGCTTAGAGATGAAAACTAGTCTGTGATGTTTCTCTTACTGGTTTCTTGTCAGTCGCTTGGTGCTGAA
>NW_024624420.1:0-2133 GCF_008729295.1 Plectropomus leopardus
GACCGTCGGCTGGTCTGAGGTCAGCAGTTTGTTGTTTGTTGTCTCTCCTGGTTAACATGTATCTCTGCTCAGATCAGTTTCACGGAGCGCTGAATAAATTCAGTTTGCTGATGATGTAACTGACCTCGGATCAGTGTCAGCGCTGAATAAATTCAGTTTGCTGGAGATAAACTGACCTCATATCAGTGAATAAATTCAGATATCTGAGGACGAAAACATCAAACATCTGACTCTGTTTTCTAAAAACAGGAAACTCTTTTACATTTACATCAGTTTCCTGTTTATCACAAAAAAATACATTAAAAATACAATAACAACTTTCAACTGGAAACCCCCTACTGTACTTTAATGTACTCTACTGTACTCTACTGGACTTTGATGTACTCTACTGTACTGTGCTGTACTCTACTGCACCCTACTGTACTCTGCTGTATTCTATTGGACTCAACTGGACTCTACTGTACTGTGATGTACTCCTCTAGACTCTGATGTACTCTGCCGTACTCTGCTGGACTCTACTTGACTCTGCTGTACTCTGCTGGACAGTACTGGACTCTGCTGTACTGTCTCAGACTGTCCTGTTGGATAAAGCTCAGAGTCAGGGTCCTGTATGGGGATCCCTCCTCAGTCGCTCTTCCTGAGGTTTCTAATGTTTCTCCTATTAAAGGGTTTTTGGGGGAGTTTTCCGTCTCCTCCGTGATGGTCTGAGGACAGAGGACAGAGGGTCTGAGTCAAGTCAATTATTTTATTTATAAAGCCCATTATCACAGATCACAGTCTGCCTCAGAGGACTTTACAGCAGGCACCATCCCTCTGTGCTCGGACCCTCACATCGACTGAGAAAAAAAACCCCAAAAACCCTATAATGGGAAAAAATGGTAGAAACCTCAAGAAGAGCAACTGAGGAGGGATCCCTCTTCAGGACGGACAGATGAGCAATAGACGTCATAAAAAAACAATTCAATTACAATTATATATAGGAAAGAGAGAGAGGGAGGAAGAGAGGGGCAGAGATGCACAGCAATAATAACAATAACATAACATATAACAATAGTAATAGACATAATTAATAAATGACTGATAATAACGGCAGTAGAAGTTAGCGTCAAGCAGGATCACAGCATCAGTGCAACCAAGGCCCACGACGCAGGCGCAGCCACGGACAGGACTGAGGACAGAGGGCCTGAGGACAGAGGGACATATTCTGGTCCTCTGGGGGACTCTGATTTGTGATGTCGGGCGTGTTTTTTAGTGATTTAGTTCGACTTCCGTCATGTCAGTTTCTGATATCAGCGATGTCATCCTGACAGATGATCAGAATCTGCAGATTAAATTCTGCTGATCAATATCTGCTGATCATCTGATGGTCGTCATGTTTCCTGCTAAAGTGACGTCACTTTATCGTCAACATGATGTTGCATATTTAAAGGGTTAACTTTAACTCTGACACACACACACACACACACACACACACACACACACACACTCAGGTTGTTTTTTTGGTTTCATGTTTCTTTTGATGAATTTAATCATCAAAGTTTTCGTTTATAAAACCTGAAAAATCTGAACTGAACATCACAACTGAAACAACCAGCCATGGACCGAGGTGAGACACCTGTCCCCCACCTGTCCCTCGCCTTTCTCTCTCACCTGTCCCCCACCTGTCCCTCGCCTTTCTCTCTCACCTGTCCTCCACCTGTCCCTCACCTTTCTCTCTCACCTATCCCTTACCTGCCCCCCCACACTGTCTCTCTCACCTGTCCCTCACCTGCCTCTCTCACCTGTCTCTCTCACCTTTCCTCCACCTGTCCCTCACCTGTCTCTCTCACCTGTCTTCCACCTGTCCCTCACTTGTCTCTCTCACTTGTCTGTAAGCTGTCCCTCTCTCATCTGTCTCCTACCTGTCTGTGTCCCAGTCCTCCTCCTGCTGTCGGTGCTGTCTCTGGGCGTCTCCTCTCAGCCAATCACAGACGTCCAGCGTCTTTTCTCCATCGCTGTCAGCAGAGTCCAATACCTCCACCTGCGTGCTCAGAGACTCTTCTCCGACTTCGTAAGAGACACAGATATGTCCCCCAGAGGGTGTCCCTCAGAGGGTGTCCTCAGTGTGTATTTCTGTGTGTGGGTGTGTGTTAG
>NW_024624421.1:0-2573 GCF_008729295.1 Plectropomus leopardus
TGGATAAGCAGAAAGACATTTTAAAGTTGAAAAATATAAATATATAATACCCACAGCAATTATAATCCTTGACCACACTGGAAAATTCATTGAGATAAAAAAAAAAAAAAAACAATAAAATAATCTTTTGATCTTTTGATCCTTGTCTCTCTCATGCACCATCTGATTTTTTTTTCTGTTTTTGACAAAATTTAAGATATTTGCACCACAAATTGACGCCGACAAGATACAAATTGATGCATAAACATCCCCAGAAAGCAGAATATTACGTGTCTCATGCTCAACATGTTCTGACAGAAGACTCCCAAATCACCTGATTCATGTCTGCCCTCCCACAATTTTAAAATGCCACCTATGCCCCTGTCTGTACTGCAATTTCTTGTTTGTTATTGGCTGACATGCAGATCGCAGAATAACAAGATCAAAATTGGCTTTTATTCTCATCATTACCAGTACTATCTTCTACTCACAATGCAACTATAACTAGCCTACGTCATGTTACCAACAAAATCTGAAATTTTCTGTCACAATCCACTATCCTCATTATTGCTTCTGCTACAACTCAAACTAGCACTAATGTCAGTACCAACAGATTTACTGTTTCCAATCTACTGTAGTCTGCCTGAGCTGGCTCCTATAAACAAAAATCCTCTAAAAATAACTGCTCAGCTATGCTAACAGATGTTTGCATTTGTGTGTTTCAGAGTTAAATGTGTTGCATCTGTTGTTTAGCTTCTCTGTTTACAGAGATCTATCACAAAGTGCACATCATAGATGTTTATGTCAGGAGGCCTTGGTGCAATGACAGTGTAAAACACTTCACTCACTCATTTTCTCTTTCCCTGGACTAACGCACGCTCTCTCAAAAACAACTCGGTGTTCAACGCTGAAATGATCACATTTATTTACGGCGTGCAGCTACATGTGTCCAGAGGTTGAGCCAGCGGTTGGAGTTGGATACTAAAATACAAATCATGTGAAATGAAAAAGATGCAGGAGGTCCGTTAATTAGAAAGGAAAAGGAAATGAATAAGTCATTTGCAGTCACGGTTCTGTGAAAAGATGTTAATGTGCTGCAGCTATAAAAATATGTTTTATAGAACACATGCTGAAATGGAGAAGAGAATGCTATGAATGTCCTCGTTCTGCTTTGCTGTCTTTCTGATCTTTAGATTTTTTTATACTAAACTAAACTGTGCGTTTATTTGGAGCCATGTTTTATGGCAAGCCATTTTAACAATTATTGTCAGAGTTGACCATCCCAAATTAACATTACAGACCTCAACAACTTAATTTTGACGGGTGGTACTTACATTTTGACTAGTTTTTCACACAAGATATCTCTAACGTCATATTGTTTGGTCAAATCAATAGTTATAGATATCTGTAATTCAGTTTTGACATGTCAGAACATTAAAAAAGAATGTTGGCTTGTCATAGTGTTTACCATGTTCAAGACATAAGTCCAAATTAACGCAAAGTCCAAATTCTGTCTTGCAAAGAAGACAGAATCACTGGCGGTCTCTTCAAAATAAAATGCTGAAATTGAGATTAATCAGTCAATTCAGCTACTGCAGCTTAAGAGAATTTATTTGAATCTGTTGAATGATATTTTTAGGTGGAGAAGAAAGTTGTTGCTGGTGCTGGTGCTGCTGTTGCTGGTGCTGCTGGTGCTGCTGAGAAAGATGTCCCACTGACCAGTGAGCATGGATCGCCCCCTCTCCTCCTGCCGTGACAAAGGCGCTGGACTTCATTGAAACAATGCTCGCAATCCTCCAGATAAAGGAAAATGTAAACTTCCTCTCATTTGGTGTGATTTGGTCCAGTGTTGTTTTGAAGTTGATTGGATCCTGTTTCCCGTCCAAGGACACCGGATACGGGGCGTGACATCGGGGCAGCGTTGGGCAGCACGGCAATCTTACATGGATCTATTATGAATCTGGATACAGATGGCGGGGCCTCGTTCATTCCTAAGAGAGCTGCTCAGTGGCACATGAGCAGAGAAAACGCTTTTACCGGGTTTAGAAGTGTAAAATACTGGCCCGTAGAGTATGCGTAGAAGTGATTAACGACAGCCAAACGCGGCGGAGTGTACCCGAGCACTGACTCTGACTCAATGGCTCGCTCGCACAGATGACCCGACTGCTCGAAGTGAACATTGCTCGTTCAAATTTGAGATTTTTAGACATACTATGTTGTATTCAGCCATTTTTTTAAACATGCTTTGCTATTAAGTGTCTCTAAAAGCTATAATATTTCATTTTCAGCCTTTTTTTGCCATGTCAAAATTTGCCATTTTCGCCTTTACTTTCACTTTGTATACAATGACGGAGCCATTTTTGGGACGGGTCAAAATTTGAATTTTTTGCCATACTATAGTATGCGATTTTTGGTCATTTTTTCAACATGCTAGATTGTCACGTTTTTGGCCGTTTTTAGCCTTTCTTTCCACTTTGTATACTATGATGCGTCTCTACAAGCTAGAATATGTCATTTTCAGCCATTTTTCGGACGGGTAAAAATTTGACATTTTTTACCATACTATAGTATGCGATTTTTGGTCATTTTTTCAA
>NW_024624422.1:0-1779 GCF_008729295.1 Plectropomus leopardus
TATGACTGCATGAAGGTGAATCTGCTGTTTTTATTGCTCGTGTTTGAATTACAGATCAGAGGAACAACTTACAACCAGGGAAACTATGAAAGATTTATAATAATTTGGCGATTAGCACCACCTCCTGACAATATTAGGAAACATCATCAAACATTAGTCCTCCTGAAAATTATTAAATATCATTTACGCGACACATTTAGATTAAAAAAACATCAGTCAACATTACGTTATGTGTGTTTTTTAATCTGTAAGGAATTTTCCAAGGATGTAACAACAAAGAAATGACGGTTATAGTGTGATTTGATGTGCCAGCCACATTAACCCTTTAAAACTTGAGCAAATTTGCTTGATCTCTATAAAGCAAAATCACTGGGAGAAGGCAACAAAACCAACAAAGGAAGAAATGACCAAAAATTAGCAAGAAATTATTAAAAAATACCAAAACAATTACCTGACAATTAGTAAGTAAATAAATACATTTATTTACATTTAAAAAAGAAAAAAATGACCTGAAAAAAGTCCTTAAATAATTGTAAATTTGTAACATAATTTTAAATATGTAATTATGATTGTATAAATATAGTTTTCCCTGGCTTTTTTCCCATTTTTTTCCTAAACATTTCCTAAGCTTTTTAAAAATAATTTTCTAAAGCTAGTAGTTTCTAAATGAAACATTTGTCACCGATTTTTTTCATTGCCTTTTTTGACACGTTTTTTAAAAGAAATCGCAGCAGTTTGCTCGGGGTTGAAAGGGTTAAAAACCTGTGAGAGGTGAGAGCGAGGAAAGTGATGTCGCTCCAGGTTTCAAAGAGTTAAAGCATAGTTGTTATCCTAAATATATTGTACTTAACTCTTCCTTTTGTGTGTGTGTGTGTGTGTGTGTGTGTGTGTGTGTGTGCGTGTGTGCGCGTGTGTGTGCGTGTTCTGTCAGGGCGGTGGAACAGACGAGTCCACTCTGATCCGCATCATGGTGAGCCGCTCTGAGATCGACCTGCTGGACATCAGAGCCGAGTTCAAGAAACTCTACGAATACTCGCTGCACTCGGCCATCGAGGTGAGTCCTTTTTTTTTACGGATTTAATAATACATTTATTTTAAATATATATTAGGTTTGCAATAACCAGCTGTACCTGCTCAGTACATTTCGGTAAAAGGATCCTTGCAGAGATTTTGTCTCCAGCATAGAAACTTAAAATCAAACTAAAGCGTGATCAGACAATCTGTCTCTGATCTGTCTCTGATCCGTCTCTGATCTGTCTGCGTCTCTGTGGACTCACTGACGTTTCATCAGTCTGAAGACAAAATGTTTCACTGACAAAAACCGACAAACAGCTCAATTTTGTTTTGCACTTTGATATCAGAGAAGCGAAATATATAAAATGAAAAACAAGCTGAGACACAGAGACAGAGAGACACAGAGAGAGACACAGAGAGACACACAGGCACAGAGACACAGACACACAGAGAAACCCACGTGGTTATGGTTCGGAAAAATATGTTTTGACAGCAATGCTAAGAGACGTTTTGAAAAGCAGTTTTGCGGTCACAGTCTCACCTGGATAAGCAGCGATTTCTCCATAAAAAAACACCACTTTTGTTGTAATATCCCTGCTGGAAAAACAGCGATGCGTCGCTGAATTTGGTGGCTAAAAAGCCGCCTGAAACACAACAATGACTGGATCTGGATCCAGCAAAAGCTTTTTGTTTTGCCAAAATTTTAAATGACGGGCTTAAAATAAAGTGATTTTAATTACGTAATCTTTTTTGTACACTATGTTC
>NW_024624423.1:0-1925 GCF_008729295.1 Plectropomus leopardus
ATGTACAAACGCATAAAACACAACTTAAATGATTTTAATCAATCTTCAGGAGGCACTCTACATTTCGGCACAATTTTAATACAGAAAACACAATTATTTGGATAGAATTTTTCAATGACATAAATTGCTTATTGTAATTCTCATTGTCATCTTCTACCCTTGAAAGCTGGAGAAAAACGAGAATCCGTGGCTATACTGTTATCAAGTGCTGCTTTGTGGGTGGTTAACGTGCCGATTTTTACAAAAAAATGTAGATATGGAGATTATCGTGTGAAAAACAGGGGTCGCTGATGGTTTAATGTTGTTATGTTAGCTAACCAATAAACAATAATGTATAGCAGGCCAGCTAACGTTACCATTATATGACCTAAACTGACAGATCAGCGGATAATCTGATGTTTTATATATAGATCTCACTGAATTTAACCCATGATTGTATTTATTATGTATTTCGCACGATCTGATGTAACGTTTCACATGTTTTCCTCTGCTGGGCGAGGATGACAGCTGCACTGTTGCTTGGCGTTGCGCTGCCATCGCGAGCTCAAACTGGCAACATCCCTCACGCGGGGAGTTTTTCAGCGTTTAAAAAATGTAAAAAAATATGTTTGATTATTGTAAACTCACCCAATGTCAATGTTATTCCGCGGCATTTGGTAATCCCAGTGTTACATGCGGCTGTCTGTCGATCCCTTCACCAAAACCTCAAACAATGGAGCGGAAGGGAGGGAGATGCATGGACCTATAATAAACCTGGGTACAGCCGTGGGGGCGGGGCCTCATTCATTTCTATGAGAGCTGCTCAGTGGCGCATGAACATGGATTTATTATAAATCACTTCCGGTTCCCTCGTCTTTTTGAATGGGTTTTCAGTAATATGCCTTTAACTAAGGTCTGTGGTTTGCATAGGCTTGAGATATTGATACGTTTTCGTGTTCGTACAAACACACTTTTTAAACTTTCAGGGTTTTTCGTATCTTAAAAAAGGCGGTTGCTAACAAGTGGCTAAATCGGACTACAGATTTCACCATAATACATCCATGGACTACAATGTTTGTCGGGGACGTCAGACGTCATTACACCGGACACAGAAACATATTAAACTCACTCGCCCGCCTTTACAGCTTTACAGCAACAGCCACGCTCCAGTTTTCAGATTTATATGTTTATAATGTGTTTATAATATTATAATACTTTTTAATTGTGTTTAACGTGTTTTTACGGTGAAGTTGAACGATTTGGGGTGATGACGTTTACGTTGTGCGACCAAGATGTAGTTCGTTTATATCCTTAAAATAGCTTTTCACTCGTGAGTTCATTTACGCTTCAAAACACAGTTTAATGTTAATCTGTGAAGTTTATCATGCTGGACAAAATATGTAAGTATCATAAACGATAATCGATAATCACATTCAAAAATTATGGTTGCTAACTTCCTGGTTAGCCTACAAAAATACGTCATCGCAGGGGGCTGGCACGCGCGCGCTCACGAGGACACCTTTTGCGGTTTGTTTTGAATTGATGCCATCTGCTGGACAATCTGTAAAATTACAGCCACACGGTGAAATAAAACCTACATTGTGGAATTAAGTGTTTTCATCTGTAGTTGAAACTTTTGTATTTTTCATACTACCACGACTAATACTACTACGACTAGTACTACTAATTATTATTACTATTTTACAAATCAAAACTTAAGGTGAAGCCGTTATTATGCATTATTATTATAATATATTGTTCTAAAATAAAATAATTGAATTTGCAGATCAAAAAAGGGAAATTTATAGACTACTTGTTAAAAACCATTGGTTTTGCTTTAGAGGTGTCAGGAGGCTGGCATGCACACGCTCACGAGGACACTTTCTGCGGTTTGTTTTGAATTGATGCCATCTGCTGGACAATCTGTAAAATTACAGCCACACGGT
>NW_024624424.1:0-1125 GCF_008729295.1 Plectropomus leopardus
GACTGAAGTGCAATTTATACCGAAGCTGCTTCAAATACTGCAACTCCTCCTTAAACAGATCTTAAAACACACCAAACTTATTTTCAGGGTATTTATTATTAATACTGGAAGTTTTTTCCTGATTCTTGAGTGAGAGATCACACAGTTTTAATTTTGTCTGTCCAGGGGTCAGACACAACTTCAGCTAACCTCAGTCGTGTTCTGGAGGGACGTACTCACGACATTTAATTATGTTTACTAAGCAAAGATATCGATCCAAACCCTCTGACTTCGTCATTATCGACAGATCAGGTGGTTATAGAGCGGTTACATCTTTTTCCACATTTACGGCTGAACTGGATTCTTTTTAATGACATCAGGTTTTGCAAAAAGTTTTCAAAGTTTGGAAACTTTTTGTGAAACATGGTGTCATTTTCCTCATGACAGCGTTAACCCTCTGAAACTTTGATCCACTTGACTTTTCTTGTGCTGCATTCAGACGCCTTTTGTTTAAACTCTTGACCCTTGAACAAATTGGTGCAATTTCTTTTGAAAATGTTGGCCAACAGCAATTTGGCAAGAAATGTCCCACAATTTGCTAGAAATTCACAGAGTTCACTTTTGTATTTTTAAGCTAGGGTAAACTGTTGAGAGGTCTATATATTTATGATTATCATATATTTTAAATTATTTTACAGAATTATTAAACTTTTTATTTACTTTTTCAAATATTTCTTGGTTTTTTTTTTAGCAACAAACAACAACAAAAACAAATTTAAAAAATCGGGAAAGTTAAAAAAAAAAAACAATTAAAAAAGGAAGTGGCATGGAAAAAAATCTTAAAAATCAAAATAATTCTGTAAAAATATTTTAAAGATTTAATTATGATAATTATAAATGCAGCTTTCTACCTTTTTGTTTTCTTTGTTGTTTTCTAAATAAATCGGTTTTCTCTGGGTTCAAAGTTTTAAATCCATGTACAAGGTTTCTGAATGCAGCACAAGCAAAGTGATGTCACTCCAGGTGTCAAAGGGTTAAGTGATTGTTAGGTTATATGTGCTATTTTCAGCATCTTGAATGCATCTCCTGAGTCATGCTTGTGTATGCGAGTTCTGAAATGAAACAGCTTTTATTTCCGCGTCAGGC
>NW_024624425.1:0-2840 GCF_008729295.1 Plectropomus leopardus
AAACCATCCTTACAAAGTGTTTTACACTTTGTAATGATGGTTTTTAAGTTTTTAAATTGCAAAAAATATAACAAAAGAAAAATTTTAAAACAATGATTGAATTTAAAAACAAAAAAAGGGCAGAGCAAGACAAAGACAGATTAAAGAGAAATTAAAGGAATGCCTTTTGTTTAAAATAAGTGATTTAAAAGGAGGTAGTGATGCAGCAAGCCTGTATGCCTCTGTTTTGGGTTTTTTGCACAGTGACACCAAAATTAAACTGCCTACCCCAGCTTTAAGTGCAATTTTGAGGCATCCGGCACGCTGTACCTTAGCCTCAAATACAATAATAAATTCATATTAACTGTCTGCTCACCCTTGATCTTGTAGTGTCATCAATCAAGTACAGATTTCATCATCAAACACTCATTTCTGACAGAAATCTGTCTGCTTTTACATCAGATCAAGTTCCTTTTTTGGGTTTGAAAGAGGTTTGATCTGTTTGATATGAATTTGACTGACTTGTTCTCGTTAGTATGCTGGACTGTTATTACACGGAGACGTCCAGCAGCTGGCAATGGATCCAGCAGAGCCTCACTTCATCTCAGAGACACCAGAACCGCTCTCAGAGCAAGAACAACATCATCGCCATCATCGGACTCATCTCTGCCGTCTGTCAGTCCTTTTTCCTGTCACTACTTTGACAAGACACACACACAAACAAGCAAGTGAGACGCTGTTGGGAGGAGTACCGAACACTGAAAGACTTGACCTAAAGCAAAACTCACTCAGTGAAATGAAACAGTCGTTGCCTCGAGTATTAAGAGTGAAGCTGCTTTCTTTACGGCTGCATACATATGAAACTCACGACTTAAATATGACCCATTTTTTCCGCCACTGTGAAATTTGAATTAGAAGCTCTGCTGCACCTTTCATGGATTAATTTCTCTACAGCATATTTTTTAAATTCCTAATTGAATTTGGGGCAAGGGAAAACTTATGGCCCATAGGCAAAATCTGGTCCCCTATAGGTGCCAAGTGGCCCCACAACTATTTTCTAATTCTCAATAAAAAATAAAATGATTCTCACTGGGGATTGTTTTTGTACCTTTAGTATCCATAAGGTGTCAGAGTGCATAAAACAGCATAAAAATATAGCTTGTTTATCAAAAAAAGTGCCAGTGGAGGATCCCCAACACCCTGACAGAGGTCCTAATGTCTGAAAATCTTTGGAATGTCCTAAAATGGGATTTCCTAAAATCCTGAAAACATATTTAAATCCAAGAAATGTCCTGAAATCATAATCACTACTTAAAATCTGAGAAATGTCCTACAGTTCAAGAAATTTCCTAAAATCAAGGAAACTAAAAATATTCAAATCCCACAACAACCTTAAAATCCTATTTCCTAAAGTCCTATAAATATCCTGAAATCCAATAAAATACAGGAAATGTCCTAAAATCCTGGAAACTACCTAAAATCCCTGAAAGGTTCTACAATTCTTGAAATCCTTAAAAAATGTAATAAGTAAAATAAAAATAAATAAAAAATATAATTCTGGAAACATCCTAAAATCCTTGAAATGTCCTAAAATCATAGAAATGTCTTAAAATTTCTAGAAACATATATCGAACTGCTGCAACTGGCCCCTGGCCTCCTGTCATTTTGCAAAAGTGGCCCCAAAGTGAAGCAAGTTTAATTTCCTTGCTGCAAAATGTATTCAATCTCTTTATTTTTGCTGTTGTTCTGTACTTATGCTCTGACGAAAGCTGCTACACAAATAAAACTGCCTCGTCTTCCACTTGATGAATAATGCTTTTGGAGTTGCACTGCTGAACTCATTATTTCTGCAAATACACTGTGTGTATTCACTCGGCTACACAGTATATAAGTTGTGCACTCATGTATATGGATGGGATACTATAGATATTTTAATGGACAATGTGTCCAACCTTTGAACGTTGTTTCCTCTGAACTGGACCGAGGGACACTACGAGAGGACATGGACTCCATCTCTGAAGCATGAACAGAAATGCCCACTTTCACACTGGCACACACATGAGCTGCATAAATAAACACACACAGACACACACTCTGAGCCACCCACAGACAAATACAATATAATTACAGAGCTAATTATTTGTCTCTGCAGGAGGTTCAGATGGTTTCGCTGTTAGAGGAACATTTTTAAATATGCAGCTGGAAAAGACGAGAGAAGAAGAGCCTGCTGTTCACCACAGCTCAGAGTCAGCAGCAAACAGCACCACAGGCAACCAGATCCAAGAGGTGGAAGGTCAGATTCAAGAGTCACATAAAAGCCTTCTACATACTTACATGCATCATGCCACTCCAGTGAGTGATTTTAGACAGCATGCCAAGATCGTGGAAACAAAAGAGGCGTGACGTTCACCCAAACAGCGCCTGCCTGGGACATAAAACACACACACAACAGCAGCAAACAATAGCAGCGTAACACAGCAATAACAATCATTCACCATAATGCAGTGATAGAATGTAACTGCATTTCTGCAAGTAATGCTCATAATCTAAATTTGAGGTACTTGTACTTGAGTATTTTCTTCTCATGTCACTTTATACTTTCACTCCACTATATTTCAGAGGGAAATATTGTACGTTTTACTTCACTGCATTTACCTGAATACTTGTTACTTTTCAAAATATAGTTTTTGCATAAAAACACCACAGAAGTTTAATATTTGCGTTTGACAGAAAAAATGATGATGATAAAGTTTTCTTTTGTGTTGTTTACTTTGGGGTGGTTAATTTTCTTTTTTTAGGATTTTTTTTGAGGATTTAGGGGGTGCTTGTTTCATTTTTGTCTTCTAACTTTATAATAATAA
>NW_024624426.1:0-1795 GCF_008729295.1 Plectropomus leopardus
CTGTCTCCTGTCTGTCTCCTGTCTTTCTGCTGATTCATATTTTTTTGTGTAAACGATAAAAACAGTCGATGTCTCTTCATCATCCCAACAGAATCATTCGGGGGTTTTTCAGACTCACATGCAGGCTCCTCCTCCTCCTTCTCCTCCTCCTCCTGCTCCTCAGGACTCTGCAGCTCCTGCTCTGATTGGACCGGAGCCTCGTAGAGGACAGGTGAGGTCTCCATGTCCTCCTGTCCTCCTCTGAGACGGGACAGCTTCTCCTGCAGCTCAATGATCCTCCTCTGCAGCCTGGCGCAGCACACACAGCTGGAGGAGGCGCAGCAGGAGCAGGAGGAGGAGGAGGGCTGGTTCACAGGTGGGAGTTTAAAGCTCATGCTGGCGTCTCCGGAGGACGCTGCAAAAGCTCTGGACCTGCTGGACGCCTCCAGAGCAGCTTCCAGAGCGTCTCTGAAGAACTCCTGAAACATTTTATTAACCTGTTAGTGCAACGACAAAAACTTTCTGCTGAAACGGACGGAAATCTGAATATTAATCAGAATGAAAAAGTGACTGACTTTCCTCATATATATGTGTATGTTTTAAATTATTTCACAGAATTATTATAATTTTCAAGCATTTTTTGGGGGGATTTAGAATTTTTTTTAAAAACAAGGGAGAAATGTCCATAGAACTATAGATTTGTAAATATCATAATTATATGTTTTTAATTACTTTACAGAATTATTATAAATTTTAGTATTTTTGGGGGGAGTTTAGATTTTTTTTAAAAAGCTGGGAGAAATGTCCACAGAACATTATATTTGTAATCACCGTTATTATATGTTTTAAATTATTTTAGAATTATTATAATTTTCAAGCAAGTCTTTTTTATATATATTTTTTGCCAATTTTCAGGTAATTTTCTTGAATGTTTTACTAAATTTTGGGTAATTTGTTTTTGAGTTGCTCATCGCCTTTTTCCCAAATTTTTGAAAGACATCAGGCCAGTTTTGTCAGGTTTCACGGGGTTAAACAGAGATGTTGTGTCAGTGGGAGCGTGAGTTTGGGTCGTACTCTGAAGTCGCGGTCGCTCTTCTTGGCCGGCTGCTTGCTGAAGTTGGACTGACGCTGCAGAGCCGACTGCAGCAGAGACTTCACCTCTCTCCAGGGGCGCACCGACGGACGCTCTGCACCTGAACACAACACGAGCTCAGACTGCCGATTTTCTTTTTATTGGACCAGTGTCCCCCTGTCCACCTCCCAGGTGAAAAAAGGGACAACATGCAAGCTTTTATGTTTTCTTATATTTTGGTATTCCACACCGATTGTACTGCAGTTGCTTTGTTGCTGAAAACAAGAAAAATATATTAAAAAAATACAAAAAATAAAATTAAAAAAAGCCTCACCTGTTGCTGCTGCTGTCTCTGTCTCCTGCGAGGGTCTCATCTCTGCAGGACATCTTTGGTTGTGAGCTCTGTCCTGCTGCGCAGACTGAAGGAGACGCTTCAGGCGCTTTTTGATCTGGTCTCTGTCCTTCTGCGTGGACTTGGACGGACACTTGCGGCGCCTTCTGACCTGGAGTCCGTCCCGTGGAGCAGAATGGAGGGGACGCTCCGGGTGTCTGTGTTGTCCCTCAGTGTGACCCAGGTGCAGAGACGGGACCCAGTCTGGATCCGACTCCAGCATCTCATAGGCCGGTTTACCTGCAGACACACCAGGTGTGAACGTCAGACAGTGATTCAGTTTCACTTTTACTGCTCCTGATGTTCTTCTGCTCCGTCTGTGCCCAGAGTACACTCTGCACACCGGCAGCGTG
>NW_024624426.1:1814-1894 GCF_008729295.1 Plectropomus leopardus
GTGTCTGCAGCAGTGTGTTACCTGTGTCTGCAGCAGTGTGTTACCTGTGTCTGCAGCAGTGTGTTACCTGTGTCTGCAGC
>NW_024624427.1:0-1013 GCF_008729295.1 Plectropomus leopardus
TGACCAGTTAAAGTAGAAAATTTAACATCCTGAAATCTTTATTACAAAACATTTTAACAAAACACTTAATTAATTCAAAGCTCGTTAACATGAGTCCAGTGTGTCGAGTTTTCACGCTCAAAAACAAACACGTGACCTGAGGCGGAGACGAGTTAAAGGGACAGTCCCCCATTTCAACCGACATTCTTCTTCTGTGATTTCTGACTGGAGTCTGAGTGATGGTCATCCAATGAGAGCTCAATGGCTCGATGGCCCCGCCTCCCACACTCACACTGTTAACTGATGAGCAGTTATTGATCAATAACTGATCACTTTGATTAATCAATAACTGATCAATAACTGATCACTTTGATCAACCAATAACTGATTTCAGTCAGCCGGTCACAGAAGAAGACTTCGGCTGGATGATGATGAAGAGGCACAGAGCGGTCAGCGGCAGACATTTTTACAAAAATCATAAAACAGACAGACATCATAAAACCAAGAAAAAACCTGGGAGCTCTGCACATTCAATAGAGCGCCATGTTCTCAGTTACCATAGCAACAAGGTCATCAGAAGAAGACAGAGGGCAGAAACTGAAGAAGAAGAAGAAGGAGGAGAAGGAGGAGGAGAAGAAGAAGGAGAAGGAGGAGGAGAAGGAGAAGAAGGAGAAGGAGGAGGAAAAGGAGGAGAAGAAGAAGGCACGTCTGACTGAAGAAAGTCCAGTAACACCTGTCAGAGGCTCCGCCCCCTGTTGCCGCGGCATCAGTAGCTGAATTTGACCTTCTCGATGTCAGAGATCAGCGTCCTCGCCAGGTAGATCCCCACCATCTGAACACAGGTAAACACACACACACACACACACACACGGTCAGGCTCCATCTTATCCATCACAGCTCATAGTTCCCTATCAACCCTCAAGATCACTGCGCTCTGAAAACACAGGGTCACTTTAGGTTCCCAAAGTGTCCAAAAGTAGGATGGGAGTCAGAGCCTTCAGCTACCACGCTCCTCTTTTATGAAACCACCTTCC
>NW_024624428.1:0-2564 GCF_008729295.1 Plectropomus leopardus
TTGTTTTTTTTTATAAATTAAACAGATGAGTCGATTAATAGATGATTGACAGAAAATAAATTGGCATATTTTTTAATATCAACATTTAAATAAAATTTCTATTATTTCTGGAAAAAATAAATAAATAAATTATAACAATTCTAATAATTTTTAATAATTTTGAGATTTCTTTAGATTTTTCTTAATTGGGTACTTTTACTTTAACGAAGCGGCTGATCAAATATAAACTGAGATTCTGTCACTGAGTTGCTTTTTTCTCTCCTTAAATGTTTTCAGAAACATGTTTTAACTTACTGTTTAATTGTAATACGAGATTGTTTCTCATCAGCCGCCATTGTTTCATACGTACGAGTTTGCATTACGTCTCCCACCAGCGGGCGTGTTTATTGGTCTGATATGGCGCAGTGCATTCTGGTAGTTGTAGGTTTTCTACCTCTTGAGCTAAAGTTTCCTTTTTCTCTGTTTTCTCTCGTCATATAGCACCAATTGCAAAAGTATTTGTGTCTTTCTGATACAGAGACAGAGACAGACCAGTTTTATTAACCCTATGAATCCAGGATCGGCGTCACTTTTTTGTGCTGCATTCAAACGCCTTTCAGAAGTGGGTAATTTAAATTTTTGTACCCTAAGAAAACGGGTTTGAGTTCTTACGAGGGAAAAAAAAGAAATAAGCAATTGGGAACAAAATGTCCCGCATTTTGCAAGATATTAGTTGATTTAGAAGGTTATTTTTAAAAAAGCTTGGGGAAAATTTTTCAAGAAAAAGTTAGTTTTTTCAATTTTTTTTTTAAATTTTTTTTTGTCATGCTTTTTTTTAACTTTATTTTTTTGTTTTGTTTTGTTTGTTTTGGTAATTTTCAGGTTTCTGGAAAACATTCAGGGAAAAAATGGCAATAAGCAACTTGGCAAGAAATGTCCTGAAATTAGTACATTTATTTATTTTTTTTTAAAGCTAGGGAAAAAAACAGCCTACATTAGTAATTATCAAAAGTAGATTAAAACTTTCCTTTTGGGCTTTTTTGTGAAATTCAGGTATTTTTTGTACTTTTTTACAAATTTTTGTTCATTCAGTGTTTGGGTTATTTCTTCTTAAGCTGCTCATCGCTTCCTCTCATGTTTATCAGGAGTATTCATTGGTCTGGTGTAGCGCAGTGCATTCTGGTAGTTGTAGGTTTTCTACCTCTTGAGCAAAAGCGTCTTTTTGTTCTGTTTTCTGGTCATGTAACACCAGTTTCAAAAGAATTTTTTGCTGCAGAGACAGAACAGTTTCATCAAAAGGCCAGTATTCAGACTCTTAAATACTTCTTTAAGTATTAAGTATTTAAGAGTCTGAATACTTTGAGGAAATTAATCACCGAGGTGAAAGACACTTGATTTTATTTTATTTTTTAAATTTTAATTCCATAATATTAAATTCACTGCACAAAATTTGGAAAAACCAGCAATGTTGCTGCACTGTATGAGGAGGGGCCTTCACATGTGTGTGCACAGCTGTCTTTGGTACACAAACACTCACACAAGGTTCCTTTATTGTATTTTAAGTTTGTCTATTAGGAAACTGATACCAAAGAGAGGAATCAGCTCCCAGGTGTGGAAAAATCTTGAAAATTATGTTCCATACAAACCTGTTGCTGTATGAAATGTGTTGTGAGCGCGTCGGTTCAGCCCTCAGCCTGCTGAGTATCCCCTCGGCGAGGGAATTTAATTTTAGCACATGCATGTTTCTTTTTGGAAAAGATGCAGTTCCTTGTGAAAAATATCGACTTTAATGGCCAACTAGATGACTTATGAAAATACATAAAAAGTGAAAACACATAGTTGGCTCGTCTCTCGGCAGCTTCCCCGGGAGAAAAACGGGGCCAAGCCTCATTTAAAGTGCGGCGCCTGAGCCGTGTCGCTCGGTTCAGAAATGTGGGGGCTTCGACAACCTGGTGGTTTTTCTTCCTGGAACGAGGCCGCTGCTAATGAGCCCGTCAGGACAAAGGTGAGCTCTAAATGAGCGGGAAGAAAAGTAAACAAGCCAGGTGACAAATTGCAAATAAGCGGACATCAAGTGGCCGAGATGGAGATTCTGTCCACGGACTCGCTCACAGGAAAACCAGCCACTGTCGGCTTTAAAGAGTTGTTGAGGCTGGAGTTTTTGTTTCGGGACTCTTATAGCGTGCAGGTGCTCTTTTCAAAGGCAGCCCTCTCCGTCAGGCACTTCTTGGCCGCGGCTGAATGTCGGGCTCCCGGGGTGTTTGTTTGGGTTCTTTTTGTATGCTCAGTGTCTCTGCCTGCTTGATACCTATTCCTCTTTTCTTCTGTTATTTAAGTGCACATTTTCTCATAGAAGGCTCGTAAGGCCTCCCCAAAACACGTAACCTGCGCACAAAGAGTGGCTTTTTCCATTTACCAAAAGAAAAGAGCCTTATGTGGTCATGTAGCGACCCACAATGTACAAATGTTTCACTGCTATAAATCTATATGATACTGACTTCACAGCTCAGTCTAGGTCTACAACCTGGTGACAGGGGTGTTTTCTCTAAAACATTCTGGCATTTATTTTCTTTAAAATTCAATAG